>NW_017307047.1:30142-40374 GCF_000935625.1 Nanorana parkeri | reverse complement strand
CTCTCCGGGGCTCTCCGGGGCTCTCCGGGGCTCTCCGGGGCTCTCCGGGGCTCTCCGGGGAACTCCAGGAAAACTAGTAGAACTCCAGGAAAACAGCTAAATAAATGGATCAATGCATGCAAATATAACAGTGTACTGATTGATCTGTCAAAGGATCTGTAACTTTGTATACTTATCTAGGGCAGTATGTGCAGCACATATTTATATTCCATTATCATATTGACTCCACGTGAAAATCTTGTTATAATATATATTATAATAATATTAAATTCATATAAATAAAAAAACTGTAAATATTTTTTGGTTTTCCTATCAGAGAGTACATTGACAGCAATACAAACTGACATAGAGCCCAACCCTTCCCCAATCTATCCAAAAAAAGAAATAAATTAAAAAAAAAAAGAAATTCCCTTTACATACATTTTAATGATGTCAATAATGAATGTACATCTTCCATAAACCGCACAGTAGTGAATGATTCAGCACATACTTGCTATTTGCTACAGTGAACTTTTTTACATTTATCAGTGATTATAGAAGCAATTCTTAAAGAAGAACTCTGGGCAGAAGAAATCTTAATCCTTGCAGCAGTGCAACACAATGTGCTGCGGTGAACAGAGGTGAATAAGAGGGGTCCACTTTTTCTGGACAGCTTTAGTCCTGGTTCACACTGAGCATTTTGTAGCGCTTTTTCTGCCCTAAAAAACACTCAAAAAATCTGCTCCCCCAAAAAATCCTATTTATTTCTATGGCCCTGAACACATCTGAGCATTTTGTCACAATAAGCAAAACACCTGTCGCTGGAAAAAGTACAGGAGCTTTTTTTTTTGGCATTTTACAGATCGTTTTGGCCCCATAGACTCAATCAGAAATGCTTGAAAACGTGCGTTTTCTGGGTTTTTGCTCGTTTTTATGCGCATTTTATCTGCTTTTTCTCATTAACATCAATGAGCTACAATCTGCTCACAAAAACGTGTTTTTTCCTGTATGCGCATAAATGTGCTGATAATATGGTACATCCCTTGCCCACTCACAGCAGAAGCTTTCACTGCTCCTTCCAGCCCAGCTGCTGTGCTCAAACAGATGTAAGCAACAGGAATTTGGGGGAAGGAATAGCCAATAGCAGGCTGAAAATTGCACCTGCCCACTGCCTGCTGTCAATCACCAGAACTCAGTTCTCTTACAGGCTCTGCCCACTGCCAGCGTCAATGGGCTTTACTATATTAGCTCGGTGACACTGGCAGTGGGTGGACCCTATTGTAGAAATTAGTTGCCCGTCAGGTCTGCTCCTCTGCTGATTGATCGCAGGTAGTGGGCAGGAGCAATAGCTATTGGGTATCACTCCCGTCCACATTTTGCTGTTTACTTGTTTTTTGATCGGCACCCAGGGGGGAGGGGGCAGAGGTTCAAGGGAGTGGCAGAGGCTAGTTTGGCATTTTCGGTTTTGGCTGTGCAAATTTTGAATTTTCAGTTTTGGCCACAAATTATTATTTCAGTGCATCCCTAATATATACTGTATATACACACACACACACACACACACACACACACTCAGTATATGCGCAATACAGCATGTACATGTGGAAATATTAATAAAGGAATTTTAAAAGTTAAAGAAAACAGGAATTCTATCCTTACATGTATTAACAGCATGCAGTTATCAGAGTATAATATTTTGCATGATATTGCTTTGTAAGTGACTTTTTATCATTTTTTTTTTGTGTGGATTTTTGCTAGCTGCTTCAAAAATAGATCCAGGGTAAATGCAGAGCTTTTGTAGGCAAACACAGTTCTTTTGGGTTAAAAGAAACAAAGTTATTAGCAAAGTATCCCCAGTGTAGGTAAGGTTCATTGTGGATGATTACAACAAAAAAAGGAAGAAATAATTATATTAATGTTTGATTGGCCCCTAAACAGCAATTATTTCCCCTGTGGGTACCTTCAGCACCCAGAGAATATTCCAGTGCCCAATCAGAATTAATCATTTTAGAACACGCCCCCAGTAGTGGGAGTCATATAGGTCCCTACCTGTTTGTAGGATAAGACTTCTCTGTAAATCTGTGAAGGTTGTCATTCATCCAGGTCATGGTATATCTGTAAAAAATAAGTCCAGGCAACTGGACTTGCTGTATTTTTTTAAAAGACATTTCAATGGACATCCGACCAGCTTTCTCAATTCAGAATGACTTGTACAAAAATTATCTGGGAATAAATATGGTGAATGTTGCTCCAATCCAAATAATCTGTTAGACGCAACCAGGTGTTGATTGCATTTGCATAATAATTGGAGCTAGGAGGTGTTATTAACCTGCCCAGAGAGAAGTGTTAAAACAGTAATGTATGTGGAAGACATCTTTTGTAAAATTGTCCAAATGTTCCTTTAGCTCTTTTTCTTTCTGTTGCCAAATTGGTGAAGATAATAGATTGTCATACTGGGAATAAAGTTCCCATATTTCATGATCTAACTTAATCACTTTCTGTTTGTAATCTCCAATTATCATGTCCATCATATTTTGCGAACATCAATGTAAATTACATTCCCACATTGCCCTAAATTCAACCTCAACATTTTTTGTATTTGGAAATATCTGAATCCATAGGCGCCCAAGGGTTGTAATGGCTTTGAATATACATCTGAAAATATTTAATATGCCAGAACAAGCTGGATTTTTTTAATCAAAATATGTCCTCAGCTTAACGATAAAGATTTAAATATCAGCTTCATTTGGGAATTAGTTTTTCATCTTTGCTGGATCTGAGACATAAAACCTTAGAAAAAAAATGTAACTATACTTATTTTTATGCCCACCAATCAAAATGTGAGGTGTTTACCACCAACTACTAATTACCTATATAGCGATTAATTATTACGGTGGGTCAACACAGCATTCGATTAACTTGCTGATTATAACACCCCCCTCAAAAAATAAGAAATTATTCCAGACTTTAATGGTGCCACATCAGGTTCATTTAAATCACTTTATTAAAACATATTTCTATTTTATTAAAAACATTTAGACAATCAGATACAAAATATAAACAACACCAAATATTTAGAATAGTATACATACACAGTAAGTACATATACAATGCTCATATAATCATGTCGCTAAAAGTATAGGCATAAAATTAACCTCAGCACAAGCCCTTGGTAATAATTTCCATTGCTGGTAGATATAGGGATATATAACGGGGAGGAAAAAGAGGGAAACGCCTAGATATAATGCCAATTCAGAGCCTAATTGCTGAATAAATAATAATGAAGAATGCTGTCATAGAAAAAAATCAGAGATAAAAAAAAGTCAGAAGGAAGAGAGAGAGAAAGAGAGAGAGAGAGAGAGAGAGAGAGAGAGAGAGAGAGAGAGAGAGAAGGAGAGAATAAAGACATAGAAAGAGGAGAGAGAGTGAGAAAGAGAGAAATGAGAGGAGATAGAGAGAAAAAATAGGAGAGAGAGAGAGTAGACAGAGAAAGAGAGCGAGAGAGAGAGAAAGAGCGAGTGAGAGAAGATAGAAAGAAGACAGAGGAGAAAGAGAAGAGAGAGGGGAGAGAGTGATAGAAGATAGAGAGAAGAGAAAGGAGAGAGAAAAGAGAGAGAGAGGAGATATATAGAGAGGAGACAAAGAGAAGAGAGGATGAGACAGGTGAGACTGCTGGAAACCAGGGACAGTTGACATAAATGGCTTATTGGTCTCTGCTACTAAATGTGTAGTTAGTCCTAATCCATGACATTGGTCATTGAGCCATGTATATTTTGCTTACTTCCTCAGTCAACTCCAATATCCTAATATCCAGCAGGCTGTAATCCTGGAGCTTTCAAATTTGGAGGCAAGGCTTAAGTTAAGCAGAAATAGCACCAATATTTCAACAAAGAATAGATATGTTTTGTTTCATCTTCATAACAGAGACATCTTCTAACGAGAATTTCTGATAACTATGATAAGAAGGATGATCAGGATGATGAGAGCGATCACACGTAATATTTTCATTGTCAGTAACAGCGCCCCCTTTTCACAGTGGCTCAGATCTGTGAACAAAACACAGGCAGATATGTTACTGGAATATTCAACAGATCATTGATAATCCCATATAAGCTTCTGAGCTCCATAAATTACCTTAAAGGTGCTCGTCCCTCCAGATGTTTAGTTGTATCTCAGGTAAATAATTATTTATTGTATTCCTACCTGGAGTTCAGCCTAAAAATATAGCTTCTGTTGTGTCTCTAACCCCCCATAGCATATCATTTTCCATCTTATTTACAGTTATTTAGGGAATAAAATGTTCATAATTTCTATTGTGTCCGTAATTTCTTTAGATGAATCATGTGATCATGGCAGAGAGCAGGGCTGCCAGTCTCTGCATTCTGTTGAATCACTATACTTAGAGAAAGACACCGTAGAAATGCAATGGTCATTTATAGGAACCCCTGTATGTGGAAAACTAGATTTACTTAACTTACTCGCCCATCCCCGGCCACAGCTGTTGTGCGCAAAAAGAGACTTTAAAGGATATCTAAACTCAAGAACAAAAATATAATATATTGCAGCTTATGTGGTGGCTACACTAGTTTTCCTTTTTTTAAGGATAGGCAGGGGTATCCCGAGAAGTCTTGCTGCCTAAAGCAGGAGGGGTGCTTGTTGCTCTTGATGCAAGTTGGTGGCTTGCCTCGTAGTACAGGTTCCAGGGTGGTCTTTGCTTCAGGTGACTCAATGAGATGCCGTCTGAGGCAACCGTCTCAGGTTGTCTCATTATAGGGATGGCGCTGAGGCTACAAATATTTTTAGAAAGTACAGAACATATGTGTTGATCTTGCTGGAAATGTATTGTCCTTCTCACTTTCTGTGAGTTGATCTGAAATCACAAACAATGTTATCTTTGTCTGTAAATCTCCCAATCCCCTATGAAATGGAAATGAAGGGAGGAAGACATGTTTGAAATCCATCCTGAGTGACAACCAAGGTTATATTATGTTACTGGCAGGATCACCAGGTAAAAATAAAGGGAAAAAAACCCTAAAAAAATATGAATGCAGCTACAACATCTAAGGAGTGTTAAGCTGCATTATATTAAATAAGTATCTGCTGTTTGCTATTCTGTTGGAGCAGAAAAGTCCCTCGGGGGATGATCAGGTGAAAAAAGTAAGACGAGGAGAAAATGGGAGAGCCCTTGTGGTGTAGTAATTTTGGAAAAAAAGATAATAATGTGCATAAAGAAGGTTAATGGGCATAAAAAAAGGTTGCAATGATTTACATTGTCAGGGCTGCCAGTGGCCATTAGAGCATGGTTACCTGCAACCTAGAAGACGTGCTTGTGGAGAATATGTCTGTCTCCATGCAGGATAATGAGGTTGCACTCAATGCTGTGGGGAAACCCAATCCGAAGGTCCTAGGGTGGACATCTGGATGGTGTAATCAAAAGGTGGCCATACACTGTAAAACCATCGCAAGATCTTAGTCTTGCGATGGTTGTAAAGTGATTAAAAAAACGTACAATCTGCCTATCTTGGACAGGCAGATCGCACTCTCGATCATCACAAGCCCACCCCCCTGAGGGGCGGGCTTCCGATGACCGCAATGCTGAACGGGCAGTGTGCGAGTGCGCACACCTGCCCGTTCGGCATTTGTCTCCCGAGCACCGTTCTAACCAGCCGAAAATCGTACGATTCTCGGCTGGTTTTCCAACATGCTCCTTAGACAAAAGACGTGCGACCGTACAGTAGAAACGGTCGCACGTCTTCGTTCACACTGTTCGATTCTCGTACGATCGCGGGACTTCCCGCGATTCTCGTACGAGAATCGAGCAGTGTATGGGCACCTAAACAAAGATACAAGGAAAAAATGGTCGTGGGCTCCTGTTGCAGAAGCACCCAGTGTGGTCATAGTTGTTGTTGGTAAAGTGCTTGAGGAATGAAGTTCCAATACCATGAGATCTTAATTATGTTGTTTTCAATTAGTATTTTGAAAGCCCCAAAAATGCATTTTGGGACTTCAGGTCCCTTTCTCAGATAGTATACAAGCAGACAATTGAGCAGCTGAGTCTGTAGGAATAAAAGAGTTCCAGTCTGAATGTCAAACGTCGGTGAGTTCCAGGTCACAATGCATTGCAGTGTGGTTGCACATGTCTGCACATATCATAGCTCATCAGACATGAGTAAGCCATGACAATTTCTTCCCTGTATCTTTGAATATACTAAACAGTTGTTTTGGTGTTTGGATTTGATGTAAACAGGGGTTTGTGTCAGTTGCTCCTCCTCTTTTCCTCCACTCAAGGAGTAAGACCTTGAGTAATATTAACCACTTAAATACTAAAAGGTTGTATTTTTTGTCCTTCCTTTTTTGGAATTTTAGCCACACATTTCAGTTACATTTCTAGAACAGAATTCACAAATTAATAAATACCTCCAGAACAAGATGTCTTGGTCACCTGCAGTCTCGTTCCATTCCCTCTGGCTGATTTCCCCTCTGCTGTCTCCACCAGGCAGCAGTATATTTCGGAGTCTAACTCGGTCAGATTTGATATGGTAACCACTCGGTTTAAAGAATCGTACGTAACTCTGCTTTCTTTACCAATTTGCCGTCTCTCCTCACAGCCCAGAGTCCAGAACACGGAGAAGGAAGAAGACTTGGAGTAGACTTTACATTCGATGGTCACAGAACCTTCTGTTTTGGCAATGATGAAAGGCGGCTGCTCCACGACAGTGTGAATGTCACCACCTGTGTTTAAAATAGCGCAATTCACAGCATAAGACAAAATGTGTTGTTTGTGTCATGGCAAAGCAAAGAGGAATGATAAAGTTATACTTTATCCCATAGAAAGCAATAAGTGATTGACTTTTATCCTGTCATATATACAACAATTTTCAGGCAATTAAAAACCACCGTCAATGGCCAAATTTAGCTAATGAATCAAGGCGACCTATCACTAACAATTTGGAGTGTTCCGCAGTCTAGGCAGAAAATGTAGAATATGAATTGTATGCAAATACTGAAATAAAATTTAAAAGTGCATGTAAACCCTAAAACTATTTTTCCTTTATGTTTGGCATTATATCTCACTGTATACAGTTTTCTTAAAATGCAACTGAAGCCAAAACTTTTTTTAGTTTTGGATAGAGTGGAGAGGGATTAAAACATCTGTCATGTTCTTATCGCTGTCTGTATCCTGGTTATGGAGATTTACCTCTCTGTTTGTCTGGTGACCATGATCACTAAAATTTTACCAAAATCCCAATTTAGGTTGTCACCAGAACAGGAAAAGATGGGAAATCTTCCATAAGGTACACTAGCTCTGGTGACCCTGTCAACCAAACGGAATTTCTTTCTTTTTGGAGGGCTTTTGTCAGGAAAGTCTGGCTGCTGTCCATAGTGCAAGTGCTGCACGAGCCGTTGCGCACGAATATGCACCTAGAAAATGATTAGGTATTTGCAGCATGCATGTGCACTCGCATGGTCGGAGGTGCACTCCAGTACATCGAGCACGGCGCACGCCTTTTCCACCTGTTGGCACCAGGCAGGCTATTTAAGGATGCTAGAGGCAGCTGCTGGAAGATCATCAGCTGTATCCTGTGCTTGCTATCCCTCTTTACTAATATCTTGGATTTGACCCGGCTTGTTTCTGAACCCTGCTTGCCTGCTGCCTGCCTTCTGACCTCTGCCTGTCTTGCCTACCCTTCTGCATTCTGATTTGGCTCTGCTTGCCCGCAAGGTGCTGATCCTTCTTTCCTGTGACTACACCTCTGCCAGTTGCTGACCAGGTCTGTCTGGCTCTGATTCCATCTTCTCTGCTGCCATCTGGCTTGCTGCTGACCATCTGGTTCCAAGAGTACCCTGCATCCAACTACTCGCATCATCTCACCAGCAGTTCTGCATCCGTCACAGGCACTTGTGCCTCTCTCTGTTCCATGCATTCCCTGTACTATCTCCAGGGGTGCTCAGATGAGAGCTGCAAGGGAATGCCTCCCTCATCACTTTAGGTCATACCAGGTATGTGACAGCTTTCCTATCACTTCCTGTTATGGCAATTGGACAAGGAGTGAAGGAAAATATTCCTAACTGGATATTGGCAAAAGGTAATGGGGGTTATAACTCTTCCTCGCCCTCTCCAAAACGAAAAATAATTTTTGGCTTCAGATCTACTTTAAAGCAAGCTATTTTTTTTGCTAATGGTCAAGTTGGCCAATCAGTCCACCCAACAGTTATATTTCAGTTACAGGTAGACCCTAGCTTCTTCTGCTTGACTACCTTTGTGCATTTCAACAACTCCTATTATACTGTGCATGATAAAAACAGCAGGGTAGGTGGCATCTTGGGATATGGGCATAGCAGGTACATAGATCTAGGAAATCAGTGCAGAATATATCCCACAGGGATAGTGGGATATAGCTGGTGTTAACTCTCCACTCAAGCATCTACCAAACACTGAAATATCAGTTTTGTGTGACCTTTAAAGCTGAATTCCAATCAAGCTATGAATAGAATGGGGGTACTGAGAACCTTTGCTACGTATTTTATTGCTCTCTGAAGGGCTGTTGGGAAAGTCTATTCTCATTTCTGATTGATTATCAGAACAGAAACTGAGAAGATCTCTCTTCAATGAGAGGGGGATGCTAAGGAGATGTGTGTTATCTCAGTCAATAAACAGCATTGACTTTAATATCATGGAGTGCGAGTGACTACTTTCATCTATCTACATTTCACGGAGGCATCCGTTGTCACTACCGCACCCACCCAGTTGGATTTGGGTTTTTGTCCGGTCAGGAGTGCGATGGGACAGGACAAGGATTAACTCTCTTCAATGAGGACACAGATAACAAATGGTGAGAGATTCTCATTTTGCTTCACCCCACGAATAAAAAAAAGTCTGATGATTTTCTTTAAAGTCTTTGACAAATTTTGAATCTTAAAGCAGGAAGGAGAGTGAAGTGCATTGCAAGTTTTACTTTGCCTGTTTGTTAATATAAACATCCACATTTGCTTTCATTTGTGCTTCCTCCTGTTTTAAAGCGCTCTTGAACTTTCAGTCAGCTAAATATATTCCAGCTGCTTTAAAAAAAAAAAGGGTGCAAATTTTTTAGAAAGAAGCCACTTTCTGAATAGAAAACCCTGCACACTGCCAGCATGTTGCAGAAAGGGACCCTTGCTTTTGGCATGGAAATATGTTCTCTCTAGAGAGGTCTTGCACACCACCTGCTGAGTCAGAGCTAAAGTTCTCCAATGAGTAAGGAGTATGACCTTTGCTGATTGCAGACATATAGGTCTGACTTAATTGGGTTGAGTCAAACCTCTACAGAGAGACAACTACTTCCACACAGAGAGCAAGGCTTCCTTCTCTTCAGCATACTTGTGGGGGAAAGGCTTATGTACTCCAGGCTCATTTAAAAAATGTGACCTTTGCATTAATCTCTATATTTGGATCCACATATACAGTATGTGTGAACAGATGTGTGCCACTGAAATTTAAATCCTACAGACTAGACATAGCAGAACTAAGCTGTAACAGACAGGGGCAGGAATCACAATGAAATTATTTTTTTTATCCAACTGCTAAATTATTACAATTGTTATTTTGGAAAATCAGTATAAAGGAAAAGAAACGTATGTGGGCTTAACAAATTATTTTTGTGTATTTATTCTTCATCGTCTGAAAGCTGAGGTGGGGGGGTCATCGCAATGGCGAATCCATTGCCTACATACTTTGTACTAAAATGTGTCCCCCTTTTCCCATCTCAGAAAGGTGGGAAGTATGCATATTGGATCTCCTTATTGCTCTGTCTTCAAATGCCCTAAATCTATTAAATCTTTTTCTTCTAAATAGTGTATATGTTCAAGAAACAAAATGCAGAAAATTCAACACTGAAAGTTACAGAATGGCGCTGTTTCCTGGCAGTGGTTAGACATACTGAGAAGGCTGATGTCTAACTTCTGAAATATTGAGAAATGGTGCGAATTCTAAGTGACCACATTAAAGGTGTGATATCTTCTGACCAACAAGACTGAGTCTATTTCCAAAACGCTGTTTTAGGCTATTTACTAATACCATTCTCTAGCAGTGAAAACAAGCAAGATGTTAAAATAAAACATATACCATATACACACCATATATATATATATATACTGTATATATATTATACACAGGGTCATCCCTACCTTATTCACCTCCTGAGGCGGTTAGGAGAAGGGGGGAGCGATGTGTTAATGCGGTCCGGAATCATGCATGCTGTTAACCACAGAGAAGG
>NW_017307047.1:19653-28719 GCF_000935625.1 Nanorana parkeri | reverse complement strand
GTAGTTGCCTTTGCTGCCATGAATGTTTTGTTTTAAAATCATATTTACATTTATAAAGATTTTTCTCTAAAGATTTGGCACATTTATAACATCTGCACTCCACACATTCAATCAAAACTTTATGCTGCTCTACTATAATTTATATACTATAATTTGATTTTTCCAATTTCCAACAGGGAATCTGTGTCATGGTAATGTGTTGCTTTTATCACAATAACTCCCAGCACCAATCACTTTCAGACATTCACTGTTGTTGACAAGTCATTGGTTTAATCAGTGATCATCTCCTGTTGGAGACCTTCCTTGCAGGTTTTGGTGGCTTAATCAAAATCCTACCTTTACATCCTTCTTAGAATACGTTACCATCTTCACCTAGTGCCAGGGGCGTATCTGCCGCGAGGCAAACAAGGCGTTTGCCTGGAGCGGCAGATTCGCTGAGGGCGGCGTTGCTGCCTTGCCTGGAGCGGCAGATTCGTGGAGGGCGGCGTTGCTGCCTTGCCTAGGGCAGCAGCAAAGGTAAATACACCGCTGCCTAGTGCAGAAGATAAATTAAGATCAAAGCAACCCTGCCGCTATACAAAATGTTCTCAGTGAAGCCATACCTGTATATCAATACTTCACATACTTACTGTGGCTTCTGTCCCTGTTGTTGAACACCGCTCTGTTCTGGAGAAAAAGATCTTTCTGGATCCACCTGGAAGCCAACATGTTTGGGGGTGTCGATCTCCTGGATCACTCTGTTGTTGTCGCTGGTTCCTTCTGTTGACCTCCACATGGCCCAAGGCAGTGATAAAATAGAGGTCAGAAGGAGAAACCACTGAGGACTGCAGGTGGCCAAGGAGACCAACACTCCTTGAGGTTTGAAGGACCATTTGTGAGCTCAGATGGAAAAGTGAATATGTACACTTTGGTTTTTCAGGTATGACCTTTCTGCAAAAATTTTACATAGCAACATTTAAATCTAGAGAGTAAATGCCAGTAAACAGCTGGTGAATGCAGAGAAACCCAGGTCTGTAGGTTTACCTGTCTTTTTTTTTACTTTATCTCATGGACATTTTTTTTTTCCTTCCAAAATCTTTTCTCACTTAAAAATATTTTGGAGGAAAATTAGCTACACAAAATAAACATTTAGCTACTACATGCCTCTAGTTCTCAGCAATGTATTTGTTATTTTATAACAATTTCATATGTCTCCATTACCTATTCTCTTCAATAGACACAGCAAAAGCTTGTGCCTTAATTTTGTGAATTGACTTTAACATACAAAATAGTGCAAATCAAAAATTTCTTCATAACAGATGAGGTCATTTCCGAAAGTCACATGATAAAATTCTACAGCTTCATTCACACCAAGGCTGTGTGAAAACATACACACACATTAACCAGCGTTGCGCTAAGACAGCTTAATTATTTGAATAGACTGCCTAATGCACCTCAAAGGACCAAAAATTGGAGCTGAAGCATTTTTGCTAGCGCACAGCCACTGCTTTGTCAAGATGCATTGGCATGTTATTCACAGTGAATGGCACCACATCGAATTAATGCACGCAACATGCTTTACTGTGTTACCACAGCGTGTATGGGCTCTAAATGAAATGATAAAGAAATTCAAAAGAAATGAGCAATATCAATAATATTGGTAATTTTATATATATAAATATACATACACACACTATATTGCCAAAAGTATTGGGACACCCCTCCAAATCATTGGATTCAGGTGTTCCGTGAAATTTCTTCGCTACTAAATATTCCACGGTCAAGTGGTATTATAACAACGTGGAAGCAACTGGGAACAACAGCAACTCTTCCAAGAAGCCACAAAGTGGTAGGCCACGTAAAATGATAATTGTGGGAACAGTTTGGGGATGGCCCCTTCCTGTTCCAACCTGACTGCGCAACAGTGCACAAAGCAAGGCCCATAAAGACATTGATCTGCGGGTTTGGGGTGGAGGAACTTGACTGGCCTGCACAGAGTCCTGACCTCAACCTTGTTTTCTTGAAGTTGTTTCATTGGTCATCCCACTAGCTTTTTCAATTCTGAATAGTCGGATGGCCAGTGAAACGTCTTCAAGAAAAATATAGCAAATCCAATTGCCCTGATTTATTTTTTACAGATATACCATGACCTGGATGAATGAGAACTACAGACATAATCTAATTCTAATAATACTTCTTATGCAACTTTTTAGATTGTGCAAACAGATACTGTATAACATAATATGTGGCTGCAGACTGATTTTACTGAACATTCTGTGACAATGTGATAAGTTGGATCAATTGAACAATAATACAGGTACAAAAAACACCCGCTATAGATCAATGGAAAAGG
Source organism: Nanorana parkeri (assembly GCF_000935625.1). Taxonomy (NCBI): domain Eukaryota; kingdom Metazoa; phylum Chordata; class Amphibia; order Anura; family Dicroglossidae; genus Nanorana; species Nanorana parkeri. Next base: position 26,387 of record NW_017307047.1, on the reverse strand, counting down.
AAAATACAGGTCTCTATTATTTTGTTCGAAAATCTATAAGTGGCCATCTGCCAGTGAAATTTGTATTTTGCAATATATAATTTAGTGTAAAAATAGAATTAATTTTATATAAATTAAATAGAATTATAATTGCAAAATATTTTACCAATACAAATGATGGTTTAGAGTAGGGGGCAGTTACAGTGAAGATGGTTTGCACTATTTTTCAAAGCATCCAAAGCAAACCATCACCCTGAATACATAAAATGTTAGCAAAGTATGTTACTATTGGTTGTTAGCTTGTTATCACACAGACACAAAAATTGTGGTAAATTTCCATTCTCTCTTTATCTACTTAAAAGCTTATTCTACCTATGGAAAGATTTCAGTTCAATCGTATGCTAAAACCCACCCAAGATTGTGGTTGAAAGCTAATGCCTCCCATCGATGATAGAATTAGGGAAAAATATGTCAGTAGACACATAGTAGAGTTTCACTGGTAGAAAATTAATGTATCAGTTTATCCAAAATAAAAAAAAATATGTCATTGTGTATCTTACCTGCTAGCTGACGAAATGCCAGGTGTAGAATGATAACAAAGAGCTTGAAATTCTTCATTTTTTTCATTCATTAAAAAAGCATACAACACTATTAATTCAGTCCAAAGGCTCTGACCTGCATTTCGCTGGCTATTTTTACGAATATCTGTTACATAATGCAATGTGCCGCCACAAGAGTCCCACCATGGCCTCAAGAGTACATCTGCAAATGTCTAACTGACCTCATACATCTGGCCTGTCATCCTTCTCATGTGATTGTAAAGAGGAAATGTATCATATAAAAACTCTGTGGGTTACAGGCAAACGGCCACATTGCGTAATAATTTATTTCTATTGTTTACAGGAAATGGGGAGAAAAAAAATCTATATTATCTGTGAATCAGACTATTATATTAAAATATGAAGCCTTTCATTTAAACGAGGTCACTGATGCCTAGAAACCCAGGCCAAATTTAGCAGCCAAAAATTGATAATAAACATTTACTGCAGGTAGGTCTTCCTGGTGCATGTGTTTTAATTACAGTGATTGATCTATCGATAGAGAATGTTTGGTGAATGTCACATTGACAGCTTTTTAAATATACCCCTATAAATAATTTGCATTCCAAAATTATATATATATATATATACAGAGAGAGAGTCTAGTGTGCATATATCACTCAGCATTCTTGCCTGTGTCTGCCATGTTTTTGTCTAGGTCCTGGAGCCTGGAAAGGCTTTGTAGAGCTTTGAGAGGAATAAAGCCTTCAGGCCCTATGTTTTACCAGTTAGCCAGACCTCAATAGTTAGACAGCTTTTCACAGACCTTGTCACAATCTGGGATCAGGCTCAGAGTCAAGTAGCTGAAATAGCAGGCAAATTCATGGTATATAGTAACAGGCTGGGTTTGGTACACAAGCAGACGGTAGTAGTAGTATAGGAGCAGGCAGAAGGATAGTCAGCGAACAAGCCGAGGTCAGTAGCCAAAGGTATCAGGTATGAAGCAGAAGACGATGAGCGTAGTCGGCGAATCAGCAGCCAAAGGTCGGTACACGGGTAGCAGTATGAGCAGATTGTATTACAGATAGTGTTGCCACCTTTTCTTCAAGCAAAACCCGAACACTCTAGCGACACACGGACATTTTTTTGGGAGAATTAGTTATTCATATGGAAAAAGCGCCACCCATTCGTATGTAAATATCAAAGTTGAGACTATTTTCAGTGGGTGGCCATTAGCCCCATCTTAGTTTTGGTTGCCCCTGTCTGCCTGATATCTTGTGTCCGGGTTTCTGCTGCCATGAAACCCAAACACAGCATTTAAAACCTGGACTGTCGGATGAATCCTGGACAGGTGGCAACCCTAATTACAGAGGGAGCATGAAGCAAGATATTGGCAGCAGCACAATAATCTGGCAAACAGGAAGTGCAGTCATGGCTTAAATAGAAAGTTCAAAGGAGTTCAGAGTTCAGCAGAAACTAGGTTTACCTGAGGATTACACATGAGAGCAGGAAATGAGCTATCCAAGGCTTCAGAGTGGCTCAGCAGGTAAAGCCACCACCAGACACAGCAGAGGCCCTAGGTTCAGATCTGGATCCTGACAGACCTTTTTATAGAACATGTTTTGTTTATTTTGCTGGACAATGTCCTCCAGCATTGAAACTTTATTTGTTTTATATGTTGCTGAAAAAAGTGCATAACCAATCTGTCTGGACCGTCCCTGTCTAATACTGATGCCAATACCAGTTGAAACTGCTCCTCTTGCAATATATATATATATATATATGGGATCGCATATTTGGGATTTTTTGATACATATGCAGTGTATGTACAGTATATGCGCAGTAAATTGGTTATTTATGTAATTTTGAAGCACTTACCTCCAGTTAACTGCTGAAGAAGTGGACTGTTGGTCTAAGAAACACTTGAAGTTCTGCTCACCAAGGCTGTTTTCTTCATGTGTCTTATTCTTACTTTGGATATTGTGTAAGAAAAATTATGCTAAAATGACTTGCGTAGATATGATTTAATTTACACCATGGTGTTTTTTAGCTAGAAGGAGTTTGTTTAGATATTCTGGTGCTAAATAATAGTATAGCTTGCAGGGGTGTCCCCAGCCTATTTGCTGCCTGTGGCGGCACAGGGGTTGGTAGCCTTTGGAGGTGCCCGTTGAAGGGGGGGTGGGGATTGGGAGTAGTGAGTATGCCGGCCAGGGCGTCCCACTCAGCTCCTGGCAACCAGTGACTTCACTGGGTCACGAATGTCACGCTGGCCAGAGCATCACAGATTGCTAAGAGCTAACAGCTCTGGCCGGAAAGGGGGTGACAATATAGGGACAACCCAGATAGCTTGATTCCAACGTGCACTTGCCATTTTAATACATGTTAAAATACATTGAAAATTATCTTTTAAGTAATATAATGATCAAATGTTCCTCCCAAACTGGTGTGAGTTTTCTCTGGGTAAAGTTTTTCCTTCCACAATCCAACACACATATACCCTGAAAAAAGCAATACCGGCGCCCCCGGTTTGCAGAGAAATCCGGCTGTAAAGTTCATTGGTACACCATAGAGGCAGCTCCCACCGGTCAACAACGACCATCGATCTGGGAAACAAAAGCAACACAGAGCGCCTCCATAGTGTAAAACTTTTACTTGATGAGTACAACACATCGTAAGCCGATGACTCCTCTATAGCGCCGGCTCCTGTCACAGGCGGAGTGATACAAAATGCACTCCGCCTGTGAGGAATCGATAGTGAAAGCTCGCTACGCTCATTTTGGCCAGCGATTGTTTAGCAAATTGCTCTTGGAAAGGTACGGCACCCCTGATTGCCCTGATCACCATATTTTTGTACATGAATAAGTGTGGATTGTTGTACATTAAAAAAAAATAAGACCTACCTCGAAAATAAGACCTAGTGTGTTTTTATGAGCCCCAAAAAATATAAGACAGTGTCTTAATTTCGGGGAAACACGGTATTATGAATCTTAATTTTGAGACTGTAAACTCATCAGGGGAACAGACCAATGTATTATGCTGTCTATCAACACCCTACAAACACAGGAAATAAGTAGGTACACAGCAGTTGTTCTATTCTGCATATCCTGTATATAACAGAAATATGTGCCTGCCAATGCAAACTGCTAGGTGAACACAAATAAGCACATAGCACCCTCTTCCGGTTATAAAGGGTAGCTGCTTCTTTCTAACAATGGCAGATTATTTGTAGATATCATTCAGTATGAGGTCAATTCAAAGTTGTACGAAAAAAAACTGGCTAATTAATCTCCTTATTCCATCTTTCTGCTGAATACGTCAGAGAGTTGCCAAATGGTTCATACTGATCACTTCTCTGTGCAAGAGTGAGCACATGGCAATAAGTATTTTACAAAGTCAAGCAACTGCATGCAGTTTTATATGACAAATGAGGCTAAGTGCTTTAATGAAAGGAAGTAATAGGCAGAAGCTAATAATTCATTTCTATATTTAAAAAGAAATAGGAATTATATAGGCATTCTTCCGCCTATGTTACTCATGGCCAGCGGTGTATTCTGGTTTGGGGCTGCCCTAGGCTAGACGAAACTAGGCCCCCCACTCACACACACACTAAATCTGCAGGATCTCAGGGGGGCTGTGCAGGATCTGTGGTGGGCTCTGCCATAGAGCCCACCACAGATCCTGCAAAGCCCCCGAGACCCTGCAGAGCCCACCACCGATGATGCACACACCCCCTGAGATCCTGCAGACAGGTGCAGGATGTGTGGTGGGCTCTGCCCACCATAGACCCCATCACAGATCCTGCACAGATCTCAGGTGGGCTGTGCAGAATCCATGCTTGGCTCTGCACGGTCTCTCTAGCAGCAGTGTGATCATCTTACCTGCTGTTTAGTCCCCGGCCTCCTCCACCACTGGACTGGTGCTGCAGGATCTGGCCTCCTCCGCAGCCCGATGGCTCTTCGGTGACCGGCTTCCTACAGCGCCCTGGCACCGCCCTTTCCTTATCTGACGTCGCCCCGGTCTCGTCCCACCCCTCCTGCCGCTCCAGCTTGCCCCCTCCTGCTGCTCTGACTCCTCTTCCACCTCCTCCCCCACCGCATCCTCTGCCTCGTTGCCGACTCCGACCTTTGACTCCTCCGCCCAGCTGCCCAACTGTTTTGAGGGCGGCATTTTTGCCACCCCCCTGAAAACCACCGCCCAAGGCAAACGCCTAGTTTGCCTCGCGACAGATACGCCCCTGCTTATGGCCAGAGTTCTATCATCTTTTCATGATCAGGGCTATTTCTAATCTCATGACCATAGCAAAGCAATCATTTCTTATTGCCTAACTCCACCTTGGATTTAACATTAAAAAAAAGAAGCCTAGTACATGTAAAATCCGTCCCTGCAATACTCACCAATACTTACTAACTGCTCTTCAAGGGCTGTGCCCTCATAGCATGCAACTTGCTGAGCCCCTACCTGTGCCCAGGAGCCCTACCTCTGTTACATTGTGCCCACAACTCATTCTTATGCAGATACAGTGGCTTTGGCACATGCTCTTTACATGCTTTGTCCCGTAGTAACTGCCTATGTGCAAACTCTGACTGGGATCCCCTTCATATCACATACAAAAAAATTGCACTGGGTCATTTTATGAAGTAAAAACAATATTTCTTTATTCCACAGAGAATGTAATGTGAGAAAAGGGCTAGTGAACAAGGGGAGGAGCAAATATAAATAGACCTCAAGCCAAATGCGTGAAAGCAGCAACACTGAAGTAATATGATAATATTATATAAACTTATTAAAATAATTGTGTCACGCTGTGAACCAAAGTGTCACACAAAATATTATCCAAATCTGTCTCCTAACATCTACACAATAATGTGTGAAAAATAAATCCCAATCTAGTTAATAGGGGGGTGGAGCAGATATACTCTCCTCAATGGCGGGGACAAACGCACCTCTTATAGCTCCAGCCTTAGGTGGTTGCTGTTACTGTCTTTGACAGGTTGCTTGTTGCATAAAATAACTTTTCCCTTTTTAGCGTGACCACGCGAGGAATGCAAACTGACGTAAAATTCGGTCTCAGGATTACCAATTCCTAAAGTTTATGAAATAGCACACCACTTTATATGCTTTGTAATTATCATAATTCTGACTGCCCATGCACCTAAACAACCTTCAGAAGCGGCCAGTTAGGTTTAGTTGAAACTGGTACTTGTTTACAGTTTAGTTTCCTTAAAAAAGAGAAAGTCAAAAGAGAAAGACAAGCTGGTTGAATATAAAAATAAAGATTTCATATACTGTATACACTTTCTTTCACATTACTCATTCATGCTCTTGATGTCAAAGATCGCTTATAATGTTCAGTTTTGAAGACTTTGCCAAATAACATGTTATTACGGAGCTTTTATGGCTGCGTATGTGATCACATCCTCCGGGCGTCTTGTTCTCGGTTGCTGAATCGCCTTCTGTCTCAGGATTGCATAATGAAGTTCCCAATCATCCCTTGCCTCCTCTTCCTCATTATCCTATCATAGATATAAAAAAAAGCCAAAAAAGAACATTGTATCATTAGTTTACTTGGCATTTTAAAGAAAGCAAAGGGCAAGGCATAGTAACTAGTCATGAGTAAAATTGGTCAACGTGCTTTGATAACATTTTGGTAAAAATTGTCAACCTTTCTCCAAGATTTCACCTATAGGTCTGTGATTGTGTCAATATGAAAGGAGAAATTATGTTGGTTTGAAATTGTTTTAAATATTTTTAAGAACTTTTAATGTATTTTTTTTCTGAGTGCTCTTTTGTATGTTTGGGTGTAGTTTGGTGTTTGTTGAGGTGTCTTAAACATGTGTGAAAAATAGTATCTGCAAACATTTAATTACACAACACACTGTAGGCTTTTTTATTTTTTTATTTTAGCAATATACTTTTATTTGACCTTTCATGCCCGGGGGTCATTCATGCCTAAATGCCCAGGCCAAATTAAGCAGCATCAGCATGCTTCGGTTAACTCAACAAAAACTCTCTGACTAGATTATAAGCTTTCTCGAGCAGGGTCCTCCTAACCCTCCTGTATTGAAACTGTATTGTTAACTGTATTGTCTCCCTGCATTTTGTAAAGCGTTGCACAAACTGTTGGCACGATATCAGGGCCGGATTAGCTCTCTCTGCTGCCCCAAGGCTAGGTTCCTCAATGCGCCCCCCTCCCTCGCGACCTCTCCCCCCCCGTTT
>NW_017307047.1:1737-19598 GCF_000935625.1 Nanorana parkeri | reverse complement strand
ATGGAGAATGGCAGACCTGAGGGCTGCACATACGTGATCTCAGCGACATCGCTGAGATCACTTGTGCAAAACAAGCAGTGGCTTCCCTGCTATACATTTAGCTCTTCTTGCCCAAAGCAAGGCTAAATGGAGAAAACAACTACCCGCCCGGCGCCCGGAACTGCATGTCTCGGGCATCGGGAGATAGGAATTCCACACCCCTGCTGCCCCACTACTGCCTGCTGCCCCAAGGCCGGGCCTTAGTTGGCCTTGTGGGAAATCCAGCCCTGGGCAATATAAATCCTGTATAATAATAATAATAATAACTGTCTCATTTACATACCTACAAAATTCTATAATTATTTTAAAAGAATAAGTCTTTTATTTGGTATATTGTTTATATAAAAACCCCTATAAAAACAAATGACTTACAAAAGCATGATAATGTAGACAAACAAAATCTGTTTTTTAATGTATTTATTTAAATGTTATTTGTAAGATGGCATTATTAGAGCATTACACCTATTGAACTACAGATGAGCACTGCACAGCCTGAAGGTGGCAGTGTTCATCTACAAGCTGATGGTTTCCAGTTTGCATGTAATGTACTGTATATATTACACTAGCAGGGTTATTCACAAACAGGAGAAGAGATTGGAGAAGGCAGGAGAAGTGAACAATCTAGGGCAACATAGCTGAACTGGAAAGTGAGCTGAATTGGAAAATCTTTCCAAATCGGCTATTTTGGCCTAGATGGTTCACTTCTCCTGCCTTCTCCAAACTCTTCACCCTTCTGTGAATAACCCTGTAAATGTTGGCTGGTGGCTCCCAAAGGGGAGAACATTTATAAAAATATCCCCAGCATGGCATATCGTGCTGGCTAATGTTTATATACAGATTCTTTTTTTTTTTTACAAAAAAACTGTAAAATACACCAAAAAATAGGTTAAAAAGTTAAGAAAAACACGTTTCTTTTTTTCATCACACCATGCTCACAAGATGTGTAAAAAAAGTAACATAAATAAAAAAGTGGACGTGAATTTTCCCCCCACATTTCTGTCCCTTGTGTTTTTTTTTTTTTTTTTTACATGTTATTGGCCCATTTTGTTGCCATTTGTGTTTTTTAGATAGTAGGAAAATAATGCAAATAACAACTATTCCTTCTTTACCAGTGAGTGCTTGTATTACTGCCCCTCCTATGAGGCTATGTTCCGAGGGCAGAGGATTTAGGGAGATGGCCTCATAGAAATCTATAAAAAGCTACTTTGCAGGTTCGGCCAGCGCACTAAAATAGAAAAAGTGCACTTATAATTTAAATATGTTTTTATCCAAAAAAGGAAACATGTTTTATGTAACATACCTTATCTTTAGTGGCAGGGGTACCTGAAAGAAATAGAAGAATATTAATTGATTTTAACTTACTTACTTTTATGTCTTTTTATGTACTTTAATGCACTTTTATTTCTTTTTTATTAGATACATTGTACAGTAAAAAAAAACTTTAGAGAAAAATATGAAGATACATATACAATAGAGATATAGATTTTTTTTAGCACAGTATATGTTACTATAGAAAAGCAGGAGGCTATACAACATAAATATTGATAGGAAGGAGGTAGATTCTAGCAAATCATTGCTATCCAAAAAGTTCTCATTGTGTTACCCCCATGCTAGAGGGTGATCACCTATTGTTTTGCTGTACCTGGAATAAAGTAGTATAGAAACTAGATCAGTGATTACATTTCCTTCAATACAAACAATCTCAGATATATCCTACCTCGGAGGCAATATGTGATGAGCACAACGAGAAGCAAAATTATAACACATGTCTGAAACCCAACAATGCTGTAGAGGGTGATCACTGTCATCTGCTGATCTCCATCTGTAACTGAAACTGAAGAGACATGTTAAAGCAGACATCATACAAGGAATATTAAAGTCGACCAAGCATCAGGTATATTTAACTTGTTAAAGTGGACCTTTACACTAAAAATCACATCAGTACGCAGCTCTGCATGCAGATATGAAATCATCTTACATTCACTTGTTAAACAAACATATTTTTCTTACAATTATTGTTTTTCCACTTCCTGGTCTTCTTGGGCATGAGTGATGTAATTATCCCCGAGTGTTGCATTCTGGGAAGCTTACATCAGCAGAGCATTGCTGGGAAATCTCATCTGTAATCTCATGAGATCTCAGGGAAAGGCATTTTCCTCCCCTGAGATGATGTGTTTGGTCACGTGTCCTAGTCACATGTGCCAGAGTTCCAGGATGTAAAGGGAGATGTATTAATCTGCCCTTAGTAAAAATGGCCACTGTCAGAAGAATGGAGAGGAAATGTAAAACAAGGAATGCAAAGAATACAAAGCCGGCAATTATCTAGAAGTATGTGATTGTAGATTGTTATTACTAAACATTTCTAAAGGTGTGTTTGTTTTCATTTAAAAAATATGGGTACAGGTCCTCTTCAAGTACATGCATGCTAAGCGATGTGTCAGTGTAACACTTTCAGGTATTTATCACTAGACATGTGCGATTCGTTTTGTTCCAAATCAAAATTCGGATGATTTTTAAGAAATTCGTACATTAGGACACATCTGAATATCCGAATCCCAATGCATCCGAATGTGTCCGAATCCAAATTTCCATTTCCAAATTTTGGATCCCGTCCAAATTTCATTCAAAAACTAAACTGAATCGGACATGTGACTTTTCTGGGCAATCAGATGTGGTTTTCGGTTTAATGCATCCGAATGGTTCTGAACACGAATTTTCGTGTTCAGTATATACATATATTACTAAAGCTGAGGCTCCTAAACCAGAATGGGATTCGGGTTTGGAAATTCGGATCACGAATGCCATTCGGGTCTAGGAGCCTCAGCTTTAGTATTAATATCTGTATATGGGCTATTCGGCCGAATTTTATAATATACTGCACTTGGAGGTGACGGATTCCCTCCACTCTTTATTTAACTCAGTATGGGAGGGAGGTCCATATCCGGCAGCTGGAAAAGAAGCGTATATTAAACTCATTCCTAAGGAAGGAAAGGACCCCACAGATCCAGGCTCATATAGGCCTATTTCCCTACTAAATGTAGATGCAAAAATCCTGTCAAAAATTGTGGCCACACGCTTGGCAGATATACTGCCCTCCCTGGTACAGCCGGCGCAGGTTGGTTTTGTCAAAGGACGCTCAGGGGTGACCAACATACGCAAGGTCTTGATGGCATTAGAGTTAGCGAGGACCTTCCCATTAGAGGATTCGGCCATAATCACCCTGGATGCCGAAAAAGCGTTCGATAGCATCGACCTGCGTTGGCTGTTTCTGGTATTGACGGAGTTTGGATTCCAGGGGCGAATAGTGTCCTTCCTCAGACAGATGTACACATCACCGATAGCGAGGGTTCTGACACAGGCGGTACTGTCCGGACCCCTCAATTTGACGAAGGGCACACGTCAGGGTTGCCCTCTGTCACCACTGCTCTTCGACCTATCCATTGAACCTCTGGCAGCACATATCCTGAGTTCCTCGGACCTACATGGCATTAAGGTTGGGAAATCCGAACTGCGTATAGCTCTGTTCGCGGATGATATACTACTTTTCACATCTCAACCCAGTGTGGATGTGGAGGCTGTTCGGACACTGTTTGCGCACTTTAAGACCTTTTCAGGTATTCGTATAAACTTTACAAAGAGTGAGATTCTTCCCCTTTCAGGGACAACAATGGTGCAGGGAGAGGGCCCTATGCAGCTCAGAGTAGCCCATTCAGCTATTACTTATCTGGGTCTGAAAATCGGGAAAACGCCATCATCTTTATACTATCTGAATTACCCCCCTTTAATTGACAGGATCATCAAAGAACTAGAAATGTGGGGGAATCTCCCCCTCTCGCTCTTCGGGAGAATACACCTGCTAAAAATGATTAGTTTCGCCAGACTCCTGTACCCCATGCAAAACCTTCCTCTTCTACTGAAGAGTGGCGACATTAAACGACTTATGAGAGCGATGTCGCAATTCGTATGGCAGTCTAAACGGCCAAGGATATCACACAGGAAACTGTGGTTGCCGAAGAGCGAGGGGGGTGCTAACTTCCCGAATATTAAATTGTACAACATTGCGTGCTTGCTCAGGCATGCACTGGATTGGTTGTCGGGTAGCTCTATGTTCTCAAATACAGACCTGGAAGGGGAGCTAGTTGCACCATGGGACTTGAAAGCGATCCTTCATTGTAGGATCCCCATGCTGCCCCCAGGCATTCGACAACATACTTTATACAGGGACACCATCATTGCATGGCGAGAAACACGGAAGGCACTGCAAATGTCTCCGTATATGTCGGTCCACAACCCGTTCTTGGGTAACCCTATGTTCTCACAAGGTGTTGATTACGCTGCTTTCCATAAATGGAGAGATAAAGGGTTATTTAACTGGCGACAATTATTCCATCCACGCACCAGTCAGTCTCTCTCCTTTCAGGAATTATGTCTACAATTTAACTTACGAGGAACAGATTTCCTGCACTTCTTACAACTTAAATCAGCCTGGAAGGAGGATGGGGGTACACCCAAGGAATTCTTCTCATCGTCCTTTTTGGACATTCTCATTAAGGACAGATCATACTCCGTTTCAGCAACGTACCCCAGGCTCCAGACACTATTTCTCAATCCTCTCTCCTCCTCAAATGTGCGAGAATGGGCAAGGGACTTTGATGACCCAGATATGCTGGATAAAATCCTCAGAGGCTATAACACAATCAGGACTATAACTCCTAATGAAGTGTGGAGGGAGACCCAGTTCAAGATCCTTCACAGAGCCTATGTTCCGTTCTTTTGGCCTCCGGACAACGGGGACGTGGCCGCTCCATGGAGACCAACAACATCCATCTGCCCGAAGTGTGGGTGTCCCAGACCCACATTGCATCATTGCTTGTGGAGTTGTCCCTCTATATCCCGCTTCTGGACCCAAACACTCACGTACATCAATTCTGTAATCTCCTGGCAACCGGATATGGATCCGGCCCTTTGTCTATTCGGCTTCCTGGCGCCTTCGGGAGAGGGCCGGCGACCGCCGCGGGGAAAGGGCATGGACTGGGCCCATATAAGCCTTCTGACGGCGAGACGGTGTATAATGAGGCACTGGAACTCTCCACTGGCCCCAACTACAACAGAGGTTACTATGGATCTTAAACTCCTGATGAATAAGGACAAACTGGATGCAGAGATGCATAAAGATACCCGTTCTACGTCTTTCCTATCGCGTTGGAGGTATTTTATTAGTAGTTCTTTTTCTGTAGAGGACATCCACCAAATCATTAAGCCCTTCCGCTACACTAGATGGTACTTGACTAATGACTTGTCGAATGCCTTGGGGGTCCGGCAGCTAGGGCAAGACTGATGGCCTCTCTGAGAGGCAGGTCTTGGCGTAATTTGAGTACTGCTTGATTGCACGGTCTGAATACTTGTTTATAGTGGGAGTACTGTTAGTATTGTTCAGAATGCTCCATCTACTATGCATATGTTCCTTGATGGATTGTTATGGATGGAATTAACCACTGCATGGTATACTTACTACTTTGAAGTGATGACGTTTGTTTTATGGTTGCCGAAGAGCGAGGGGGGTGCTAACTTCCCGAATATTAAATTGTACAACATTGCGTGCTTGCTCAGGCATGCACTGGATTGGTTGTCGGGTAGCTCTATGTTCTCAAATACAGACCTGGAAGGGGAGCTAGTTGCACCATGGGACTTGAAAGCGATCCTTCATTGTAGGATCCCCATGCTGCCCCCAGGCATTCGACAAAATACTTTATACAGGGACACCATCATTGCATGGCGAGAAACACGGAAGGCACTGCAAATGTCTCCGTATATGTCGGTCCACAACCCGTTCTTGGGTAACCCTATGTTCTCACAAGGTGTTGATTACGCTGCTTTCCATAAATGGAGAGATAAAGGGTTATTTAACTGGCGACAATTATTCCATCCACGCACCAGTCAGTCTCTCTCCTTTCAGGAATTATGTCTACAATTTAACTTACCAGGAACAGATTTCCTGCACTTCTTACAACTTAAATCAGCCTGGAAGGAGTATGGGGGTACACCCAAGGAATTCTTCTCATCGTCCTTTTTGGACATTCTCATTAAGGACAGATCATACTCCGTTTCAGCAACGTACCCCAGGCTCCAGACACTATTTCTCAATCCTCTCTCCTCCTCAAATGTGCGAGAATGGGCAAGGGACTTTGATGACCCAGATATGCTGGATAAAATCCTCAGAGGCTATAACACAATCAGGACTATAACTCCTAATGAAGTGTGGAGGGAGACCCAGTTCAAGATCCTTCACAGAGCCTATGTTCCGTTCTTTTGGCCTCCGGACAACGGGGACGTGGCCGCTCCATGGAGACCAACAACATCCATCTGCCCGAAGTGTGGGTGTCCCAGACCCACATTGCATCATTGCTTGTGGAGTTGTCCCTCTATATCCCGCTTCTGGACCCAAACACTCACGTACATCAATTCTGTAATCTCCTGGCAACCGGATATGGATCCGGCCCTTTGTCTATTCGGCTTCCTGGCGCCTTCGGGAGAGGGCCGGCGACCGCCGCGGGGAAAGGGCATGGACTGGGCCCATATAAGCCTTCTGACGGCGAGACGGTGTATAATGAGGCACTGGAACTCTCCACTGGCCCCAACTACAACAGAGGTTACTATGGATCTTAAACTCCTGATGAATAAGGACAAACTGGATGCAGAGATGCATAAAGATACCCGTTCTACGTCTTTCCTATCGCGTTGGAGGTATTTTATTAGTAGTTCTTTTTCTGTAGAGGACATCCACCAAATCATTAAGCCCTTCCGCTACACTAGATGGTACTTGACTAATGACTTGTCGAATGCCTTGGGGGTCCTGCAGCTAGGGCAAGACTGACGGCCTCTCTGAGAGGCAGGTCTTGGCGTAATTTGAATACTGCTTGATTACACGGTCTGAATACTTGTTTATAGTGGGAGTACTGTTAGTATTGTTCAGAATGCTCCATCTACTATGCATATGTTCCTTGATGGATTGTTATGGATGGAATTAACCAATGCGTGGTATACTTACTACTTTGACGTGATGACGTTTGTTTTAAAAATGTAAAGATTGCTAAAAGTTAATAAAACATTTTTGAAAAAAAAATAAAAATATCTGTATATGGTTTTCTGTGGTATTCGCAACGAAAATTCGTAAACTTATCTGAAACTAACGAAAAATCTGATTTCGTCCGAATCCAAAACCTGAACCAAACTAAATTTCGGATCCAAATCCCAAATTCTGAACCGAACCAAATTTTTTCACAGCTTACATGTCTATTTATGACCCCTCACAGAGACCACGGTACTCCCCCTGACAATGCCTTCATCTGCTTTTCTCTCCACAGGAAAGTAATATAGTTTTATAATTAAAACATATGTAAAGCCATATTTATTTTTCTTGTTTTAGATACAGTAAGGAAGGGTTAAAACCATTTTTTTGCTGCCTGAATCCAGTTATTCAGATTTCCCTTCACTTCCTGCCCTGGAGCTGCAACAGGAAGATAGAAGAAATATGGAAAAAGTCAGTAAAATAACCCTCTTAGACAGACAGCTGTCATCAGAATTAATCTCCTCACTGAGGCTTCTGGCCTCATCAAGTATCTATCTATCTATCTATCTATCTATCTATCTATCTATCTATCTATCTATCTATCTATCTAGTCCCAGGTATAGCACCAGCCCTCTATTGGTAAGGCAAATTCCTGGATACCAATCTACAAAAATATCCATATGGATCTAAAGTAGATCTAGAGGCACTCATGGGTCGGAGATAAGTCAAAGCATGAGAATTTTATTGTCAATGTTTTGATGGCACTCTGTCCCTCTTTGTTAATATACTATATTTCATAATATAAAACATCTTCTGCTTTTAAACAGCATCCTGGCCAGCAACTTTTGCAACAGATAAAGCAAAAAGGCAGAGAAACAGAATGCACTAACCTTGTAAAGCACATTCCATAGTTTATTATAGATAAAACATAAATAATACTCACAAACATAGAAACATAGCAAGTTTATAAACATAACATTCTGCTGACCCAGAGGAACTGGAAAGACATCCAAATCACACCCCCAGCAGTGACATGCACCGATCAACAGCAAATACTGTAATGGGTGATACTTTCCTGTGGTCCCTCTACTCTTCCCCTGATGAAAGGGGAAGAGACCCAGAAACACATTTACCTTTAGAGAAGTTGCTGTTCATTGTTGTCTTTCAATGCTGGTGGTGTGATTCCTCGTCAGCAGAGCTTTATACTGGTTCACCTTTCTATGCATGAGCATTATTTATGTTTTATCTATATTAAACAATGGAATGTGTTTCACAAGGTCACCATGCTCTGTTTCTTCATCCTATGGGTCATGGCTACAGCCTGACCTCTGAATCGCAGAAGCAGTGGTACCTCCTGTAGTTACTCTCTAGGCTCCACCCCCTGGACTCTTACCTTGCTGAGCTGGTTGCGCAATCACCTCCAGGATTGTTCCATGTACTGCGCTTATTGTTTTTCCAATATGAATGTGACAGTAGTAGATCCCTGAGTCTTCCTCAGTCAGATTGGCAATAATAACTTCCAATTTGTTGTTATGGAATGTTACCCTGTTGCTGTTATGGTCTTTATCAAGAGACGTGTTCCCACAGCCCTGAGTCCAGCTGACGGAAAAAATGTCTTCTACCGGGGTAACTGAGCAGTTTAGGGCCACCGACTGTCCAATTTCCCCTGTAACGAGCTTCAGCTCTTTTGTTGTCTCAATATTCTGTTCACCTGTTGTGAAAGAAAAGAAAACCATAAACTCAGCCTTCCTCTACCTATGGCCTCAGCTGGAATTACAAGAACTGACCATCTAAGTGACTACTCTAAATAATATTTAAGGATCTCCAGCCAAAACTTTTTTTGAAGCTTAGTTCTGGGCATACATTTTAAAACAAAGATTAAATATATACATGGGGACTAGTTTACCTGTCACAAGATTTGTATTTCTGTCCATTTAATCCGAAGACTTATAAAGCTGGCAGTGCAGGAGACCTGATTTTATTCTGTTACACTTACAGGTCTTGTTCCACCCCCAGCATGTTATTGAACAGTGGAAGGAAGAGCAGCAGACAGATGAGTTCAACTCTCTGTCACTCCCCCCTCCATTAGTATGTTTCATTCTTAACTCACGGTCAATGGTGTGAGCTGGGAGAAATAGTTCTAACACATTGATCCCAGGGATCTGTACTGAAATATCACATTTGACACTTAATTCGGTTTTATTCACTGTAGCAGCTTAGTGATGCACTGGGCTAAAAAACAAATACTGCATGCCAGGAATTTTTTTTGGCCTGGTCTATATCTCCATTACCCTTCCTTTTCATTTTCTCCCTCCCACCTCATCTCCTCTCCCCACCTCATCTCCATACCGCTCCTCCTCATCTCCTCTCTCCCTCCTCATCTTCATAACACCTCCTCCTCTTCATAACCACTCCTCCTCATCTCATCCCCTCTCCTAATCTCCATAACACCCCTCCTACCTCCTCATCTCCTTCCCTCTCCTCCTCACCTCCTTCCCCCTCCTTTACTCCATTACACCTCCTCATCTCCATAACTCCTCGTCCTCATTTCCAAACTTCATCCCCTCTCCTTATCTCCATACCATCTCCTCATCTCCTCCCTCCTCCTCATGTCCATAACCATCTTCCACATCTCCAAAACCTCTCTTTCACATTTCCATAACCCCTCTTCCTCATCTCCTCCCTCCTCCTTATCTCCTCATCTCCATAACCCCTCCTCCTCATCTCCATAACTCCTCCTTCTCATCTCCTCCACTACTTCCCATCTCACCCCACCTTGTGCACAGGCACAGAGAACAGGAAGTTATCAACTCGGAAAATTTCTGAAAGCCCACAGGTATTTTTAGCACGTATTTAACAGACCAAGAGGGAGCAGATAAGAAAAGTTCATTGTTAGGGTTTTCTTACACTTTAAGTGTTCTATAAAAAAAATTTAACTGCTCTAACACCCCTGGGTGTGTTGTAATTTGCTGGGTAACCTGGTTCTCTATGGAAGAAAGGGGAAATATATATATAAAATGTCTATAAATACTGAATACTATCACTAACTCCAGACACTTATCAGAATGCAATGCTCTTTGGTATAATGTGCCTTTGGAGGGAAACTATAATTGTTTTGGGTCAATTTTATTTATGTATTTATTTATTTATTGTTGATACATTTTAAACTGATGTTTTATATCTTGTTTTCCTGTCACCAACATGGCAGCATACGGATGGGTATAGCTCCGCCCCCACCCAATCACAGGACTGGTTATATTATAAATGAAACACGCCTCCCAAGGCCACCATTCTCCTTTTTTTCCTCACTGCTCATACTCTGGCAGTCCATCGGAACATCCTAATTTAGGCTCTGATCAAATATTAAAGGGATCGTCAGTGGGAAAGCCAAGCCATGCCAACACTATGGATGAGGTTTTCAGAGAAATTCTGCAGAACTTCCAAGTAGGCAGCAGTCTTAGTGTTTCATTTGAGGTAGGTCAAGTTTCTATCCTACTCATTGGCATCCCATTGTCTCAAGTTGACAGGATTAGTTAAAATAGTTAAAATAGACTCATTGGAGGCTGAAAGTCTTCCAACAGGATTCTCAAGACAACAGAGAAAACATTCCCTGTGCCAGAGGATCAGGGTGATCAGGGTGATTCTTTGGTTGTGGCTAAGGTCGGTGACCCTGTTTTAACTCTCATCATCACTGTCCCTATCCAGTGATAATGTTAATAATTGATTCTTATGCGCTCAGTTTTGAGAATCACCTCAACAACCTCTTAGTCAAATGAACAACAGGATGATGTTTTTCATAGATTTACAGGGTTATTCACAAAAGGGTGAAGAGTTTGGAGAAGGCAGGAGAAGTGAACAATCTAGGACAACATAGCTGATTTGGAAAAATTCTCCAATTCAGCTCACTTTCCAGTTCAGCTATGTTGTCCTATATTGTTCACTTCTCCTGCTTTCTCCAAACTCTTCACCCTTCTGTGAATAACCCTGTTAGTTTCATAAGGGAGGCAGGAACTGTTTACTGCGGATGTAGGTACCTCCAATCATGAATTCAGTGCTGAACTCCCCAGAATTTCCTGGCAGACACTGTAAGCCGCAAAGCCCTGTACAACAATTAATGTTTTCTTATCCAGCAACTGTTCCTGTGGATCAGCAGCAAGTGGGTTATCCAGATCTCATTCTGATGTTAACCCCTAAGAGCATGAAGTAGAGGATATTTTTATGCTCATGTGCTTCCTTCAGTCCGGATGGTTTTAGGCTCCTAAATAGGACCCACAATTATCCGGGTAGGGTGATAGCAATAATTTTCCAATGACCCATCTGTCCAGGGTTCTCTCTCTTGTAGATTCTGACCCTGCAATATTCTAGTCATCCTAAAAAATTCAGACCTTCTACAGCAGGTGCTGCATCGAAATTAATCCAACATTACCTTGGCTTTCCTGGATTACTCATCTTCAGTCGTTGAGTTTGTGTTGAATGCTAGAGCACCTACTAAAATGTCAAATTCTTCAGTGTGAAATAATAACTTCAAAGACTTTGCAAGCTCAAAGGGTTTTGACTCTCTTCACCTTGCCATGAGAGATATATTGTACTTTCTTCAGGCAGGCAATATGTAGTTGGGTGTCAGTAAGCTCTATCCACATCATCTGAGACACAATGGGCAGCTCATAAGCTGAGAAGCCAGTTCCTAAGGGTTTGTGCAAGAATCCACTCTTCAGGAGAGTAGCTTCATTTTCCCTTGAGCTTTACAAACAGCGATGGATATGTTCTTTCTTCCTCGACTTCGTCTAGATCACACTTACTCAGTATGGACAGTGTCATGTAAAATAGTATTTTTTACAGCAATTCCCTCAGGGAGGAGGCTCTTGGACAGTCAAGCTTAGGCTGCAAACCACCTTATTGCTACCATTTCCCAGACAGGGTAATTCTAGATCTCTCCCAGCTTTATCCAAAGGTTAGAAGATCCTTTCATCTAAATAGGACATCATTGTTACCAATATTCCAGAATAGAGTTTTGTTTAGGCTCATGCCTTAAATGAAGCTGCTATGCTCAGAAAGTACATTGAGGTTACCTCTTCTGTCAGGTCAATCTGTTCGTCTTGCTGGCGGTATCAGAAAAGGGTTCTCTGTGTCCACTTGGTCACATTGCCCGCCCAACATGCTGTCATGTTGGTGTTATTTTCCTTTCCTGACGCAATACATGGCAGCATACGGGACCCTCCCATGGCTTTCACATTGAGTACTGTTATGAGAATCGTGGCCTTGGGAGGCATATTTTCATTTATAGTATAACTGGTCCTGTGATTGGGTGAGGTATACCCATCTGTAAGCTGCCGTCATTGGCATCACTACTTGTTGCCAGTAAGTAGTTTGGCCCCCTTCTCTTGAGCAAACCACTCTAGCTGTTTTAGGTTTGAAGGATGCCTTCACCAGACTGCATGTTTTAGCTCTTTATATAGATGTTCAATAGGATTCAGATCAGGGTTCATAGAAGGCCACTTTAGAACAGTCCAATTATTTGTTCTTAGCCATTCAAGGGGGCTTTCAGCTTGTGTTTTGGGTCACTAGAGTTTAAACAGAAGCCAATGCAGGCACCATATCTAAGGACCAGTAAGCTGCAATAAATTATTTTAATAAATGATTTTGTTTGGGAGGGTGTTAGATATGCATTAACATTTGTCAATGGCTTTGTGATTATTATTATTAAGAAATAACTCATTGGACCCTAATAGGAATGTGGAAAATATGGACATTTTGCTTTCTATAAGAGTCATTCTACAACTCTCTACTAGTAAATTGACCCACACCATTCCTCTTACTATCCCATATACCATTGTTTTTGCAAAAAAAGATATTGTAATTGTTTTATTTGTTGCTTCTTATATGTCAAAACTCTCTAGTAGATGGTAGCTGGAAAACTAAGCATAAAATTCAACTCTGGACTTAACACAGAGAATGCAAAACAGACTTTTTAGAGTGAAGTTTTTACACAGAGTTTATACCTCATACAAAGTAATCTTATTGGAATTCGCTTTCTGAACCCGAACAGACTGTTCACTTAGTAACATAGAAAAATCTCATTGGAAAGTGTATGATCAATTAACTTAGTAAATAGTGTGAAGCTACGTCCATTTATATGCTCAATCATCTGCAAGGAAAATTAAAAAACAGGATTTGTGCTTGTAGTTGATAGCTAAGTGAACATTCACAATGGACAATGAACAGCCGTTATTCTTTTGGTAATTTAACACAATTGACCGCAGTTTATAACAGGCTTGTTTTGCACAGTTGAGTGTAGCTGCCTAGCTGCCCTAGCTGGCTGTATAGAAGGCTACATCAATACACAATACTTCAAATTTCTTCAAATTTCTCAGAATAAATAAATGAATAAAATGTATATAAATTCATAATACATTTCTCTCCAAAATGAAAAACCCAATCCTTACCGGTTAGCAGAAACAGATGGAAACAGATGTATAAAAGCAGCAGAACCTTCATTTTGTTGGTCAAAGCATTAACTTCGGGCTATGGTCTGGTGATTGATATCTTAAAGTTACTTTACATATCTCCTCCCAAAAGCCCAACCCTATCTTTTCTTCTGCGACACATGGAAAGTGTGGTGAAGGTCATAGATCTATGCTCAGCGTGTAATGATATGCAAACTCTACAAAAACATGATATGAATGGCAATGTTTGGATTGCTACATAAAAACACAATGTGAAGACTGAAGGGAAGAAACAAGGTATTAGCTGGTAATCAATATCTAGTGCAAAACAATCCTAATTTAATTCATTTGTTTTTAATGTACAGTTAGTGGCAGAACAATCGCCATAGCGACCCAGGCGGTCGCTATGGAACCAGGGGCACAGGGGGGCCCGGCCAGGACATCCCCCTGATGCTGTGCAGGCCACCTGGGTCACTATGGCATCTCAGGCTTCTGGCTGTCACTGGCGGCTCTGAGGAGGAATGCTCTGCTTTTCAGATCACTGATAACCTGTCAGTGATGTGTGCAGCGCTGCGTTCCTCCTCACAGCCGTTGCTGCGGCACTGACATCCAGCAGCGGAGGAGAAGGAGGAGGCTGGGCCCGGTGATGGCAGTGAAGGAGGAGGTGGGGCCCAGTGATGGAGGAGGCGGGGCCGATGATTGAGGAGGCAGGCCCAGCAACGGAGGAGGCGGGGGCCCGTCAGCTATCGTGGAGGAGGAGAAGGGCCCGGCATCGGCAGTGAAGGAGGAGGCGGAGCCCAGCGATGGAGGAGGCAGGACCCAGCGATTGAGGAGGCGGGGCTCAGCAACAGAGGAGGCAGGGCCCTTCAGCGATCATGGAGGAGGAGGCGGACAGTGGATTAGGACTGACAGGTAAGAAGATTTGATCAGCCCACCTGAGACTCTGGAAAATTTTGCTATGGGGTCCTGTGATTTCTAGTTACACTCCTGTGTACAGTGTTTTGATTTTTAGTCATTGTAGTTACTTATTAATTTAAACAATGGTGCATGGATTTGTTTGGTTGAACAAATATATCATACATATCAACTCACCCAGGAAACTTGGGAGATTTCCATTTGTAATGGTCCTATCCCAGTTCCCTAGTGGTTCAAGCATGTCTTGTAGTGTCTAAGGCTATACACTTCATCTCCCAAAGACTTTTAAGACTTGTATCTGCAGGCAGCTCTAGGACTAAGTGATGTCAATGAAGATAAGAGGAAGTGGGAGAAGCAAATGGCAAGCGGCTCTCATGTACTGCTAAGTAGGCAGGGAGGCATGCTTGGTGGGATGCCATGGCAAGGGTGCTGGGTGACAAAAAGGTGCAGCATTAGGTGCAGTGTCAGGGTTGCAGGGGAGCAGAGAGGTGCAGTGCCAGGGGTGCTGGGAAGCAGAGAGGTGCAGTGCAAAGGGGTGCTAGGAGACAGGCAAGTGCAGTGTCAGGTTGGCAGGGAGGATGCAGAGGCAAGGGTGCTGGGTAACAAAGGGTGAGGAAAACTCTACCTCCAATAGGAGCCTGGCTTACACAGAATCAGACAGATATACAGCAAGTTCTAATTTGTGCAAATTTGATTTGTTCACTCATCCCTAGTCAACATCACAGAATGAATGCTTTCCCTTTGAGGGTCACCTGACAACACTTTAAGCAGCTCCTGGCTCTTAATCCCAGCTGTCATTGCAGACTGGAGGCTCACTGACAAAATAATCCTTTAGCCCTCAAGTGGCACTACAGCCTCTTTGTGGGGCAGCACAGCAGCTTAGTGGTTAGCACTTCTGCCTTGCAGCACTGGTGCAGCACTGGTGCAGCTCCGGTTTCCCAAATACATGCTGGAAGGTTAATTGGCTCCTGTCTAAACTGGCCCTGAGTGCATGTGAGATAGGGACCTTAGATTGTAAGATCCTTGAGGGCAGGGACTGATATAAATGTGCTATATGTAAAGCTCTGTATAAATTTA
The DNA here is from genome assembly GCF_000935625.1 of Nanorana parkeri. Taxonomy (NCBI): domain Eukaryota; kingdom Metazoa; phylum Chordata; class Amphibia; order Anura; family Dicroglossidae; genus Nanorana; species Nanorana parkeri. The sequence continues at coordinate 4,055 of NW_017307047.1, read as the reverse complement.
CTGCTCTATATAAATACCTGTAGTAATAATAATAATAATAATAATAATACACATTTAGAACATTTTTATTTATTTTTATTTGATCAGATAGTTGTCTATATATTAACGAAATAACATACAAACAAGCCACTTACCATTTCCCTAGAATCAGATGACCTATGAAGTTACCCAGTGTTTTAATCCCAGGGACATGGATGAAACTATGGGGTCTATTCACGAAGCTGCCGAAGGATCTGGCCGTAGCTTCGGCCGATCCTGCGGCTGGCTTTGGCCCCTGGACCCCTTCGGTTCAGTAGAACCGAAGGGGTGCTGTACGGGCTATTCACAATAGCCGTACAGCTCCCAATCGTGGCTGAGCGGCTATTCCACACTGATCATGCATACTCAATCATGAATTGTGTTTTTAAGTGACTTGAATCTTTAGTTGAATGCAATTCTGATCTGGACACCTATATACCAGCGCCATAGACTCAGACATTCTAACCCTGTGCATCTTATGAACTGTGTATCCCATTGAGTTAATATAATCGGTGGAAACTTCACATTTATGGTGAATTCTCCATTTGTATACCAGAAACTTATATGTGAATACCCTGAGCGAACCATAAGTAGTTACCCACAACTGAGATCCAAGTGAGTTAACCCTTAGTTGTTACACCAGAGGACAAACAACATTTAACCAGGGAGGCCTGAAGGCAGACAGCTATTGAACAAGTGCTCAACAGATGAGGGTCCAGTAGACAGCTAAAAAAACACATTATTTTTCATGGGTCAGCACCACTGACCAGCCAGCAAATTAGCAACCATCAGATGGACTAAGGACTAGGGATGCACCGATATCGATACTAGTATCGATATTTGTGCCGATACCGAATATTTGGGTGAGTACTCCTACTCGCCCAAATGCGCCAATGCCTAGCCCTATACGTGAGCTTCCAGTAACAGAAAGCTGAGCAGTGAGTCATTACACGCTACCCGGCTTCCTGATTGGCCAGGAAGCCGGCTTAATGCTTTCTTGTTACCGGGTGGCGAGGGAGCATGGAGACGGCTGCTCTGATAATCGGGAAGCAGGTCATTCTGCTATATTTTTAAACCACAAGATATTAAAAGAACGGCTACAAGAGTCTGACCAAGGTGTTAAAGGAAGCTGTGGATGTCCAGCTAGAATGGCACCACTTACCTGTGTCAATGTGAAATGTGCAATAGACTTTTTCCTTTCTGTGGTTCAGAGACACTCCATATAAATGGCTAATAAGGAATAATGTTTATGTAAATATATATCAAATAAAAACTCTTTTATTTACAACTTGTAACTAGTTTTACCTGTTTCCTTGTTAAATCTGAACTCTAAGTAGATAGACAAGACACAAATGAATGCAGTTCTGTATTCAATAATTCATAAATAAATGTGACCGGGTGTGCAGCAGTGCAAGGATCGTGTTGATAGCAAGTGATAGTGCCACTCTGCCAGTCTGCTGCTTCACTTATTCTCCAGTCTGACACTGGGGGCAAGGATAAGACCTGTAAGCAGTGGCGTAACCAGGGCCATCCCTATAATGAGGCAGCCAGAGGTGCTTGCATCAGGTGGCATCCCTCTGGGGAGTGACTGGGTGGTGGAAAAGTGGCAGGGGGGCAGCCACAGCATTCCATACCTTGCTTTCTGCAAAGTCCACTGACGTTACAGTTGCCATGAGCTGGGCGGGGACGCTCTGGCTTGCATTCTACCTAGGCCCTGGCAACTAGTGATGTCTGGATGGGTTGCCATACAGAGCCACTGACAGCTTGTCCAACAACAAATCAGCCATGCATGCTACCGCGCCATGCCCCATGACCATTCCCTGACAGCACTGTCCACATCCCCAGAACGACATCATCTCAGGCGGCAGTTACCTAGGGACAGACTAGGGACAGCCCTGGGTGTAAATATAGGCATAGCAACCCAGACAGTTCCTATGGGGTCTGGAGGTTGGAGGGGGTCCATTAAAAGCTGTTGAGTCAAATTAAATTGTGAAGTCTACAGTTTAGAACCTTCGGTTCTCAACTGGTGGGTCGTGACCCAAAAGTGGGTTGCGACCCCATGTTCAGTGGGTCACCGCATGCCTTTCACTTTTCTAGGTGAGAGGCTGCTCACTCTTCCCCTATCGCAGCAATGTCAGTTCTCACGCCAAGCAACCATTCTCCTAATGTAGAGAGACTGGGTGGATCTTAAAAATAGAAAAAAAGAAAAAAAATTTTGGGAGTGTGTATGTGAAATTGTGTCTGTGTTGTGTGTGTGTGAGTGTTTTTGAGGGCCCATTCACACTAGTACAGTACAATAA
>NW_017307047.1:0-312 GCF_000935625.1 Nanorana parkeri | reverse complement strand
GGAATGGAACAAGACTGGAGGTGACCAAGACATCTTGTTCTACATGTATTGAAGTTATGTTCTAGAGATGTAACTGAAAAGTGTCCCTAATAACCCAAAACATTATGAAAAAATAAAAATTCAGTTTTAAAGTGGGTAATGTTACTGAAGGTCTTACTCATTGAATTGAGGAACGGAGCAGGAGTAACTAATACATCCCCCTATCTAAATACAAAAACCGGACTGGACAGAAATACAAATCTTGTGACAGTTAAAACAGCTCTTATATAAAGTGAGGGGGATTTATCAAAACTGGTGCAGACAAAATCTGGA
>NW_017307046.1:771244-821244 GCF_000935625.1 Nanorana parkeri | reverse complement strand
TCTCTTTAAGCCCGTCACACATTGCAATTGGTTAGAAATCTTGCACATCCCTCTAAATCCAAGCACCTAGAGGAAAGTGTGGTCTGGGTTTTCACGGCCTACAGATACTGTCTGACACTAAACCTTTGGTTAGGTGGATGAGTCTAGCAGCTGCATTCATGATAGACTGAAGGGGGATAGCCTGTTTAGAGGTAGGACAATAAGGAGGGAGTTGCAATATTCAAGACAAGAGACAACAAGTGAGTGGATGAGTAGCTTTGCAGTTTCATTGGTGAGGAAGGGATGTATTTCAGAGATGTTCTGAAGGTGAAGGCAGCAGGATTTGCATAGTGATTCGATGTGGGGCAGGAAGGTGAGGTCCGAGTCAAGGATGACACCTAGGATGAGGCTTACGGGGCCTGCAGCAGGTGAATTGTTACCACCGGGGACTCTTCTGTGCAATTCAGATGGAATACCGTCTATATGGACTTTACAGGCTACATGAGACCATACCAGGAACATACCATGTCATTTATATTCCCACCATATCAGGAATAGGTTCTTGGTATGGTGGAGGTATATATGAAGAGGTATGTTCCTGGTAACGTATCAGGTCTCCTGCATAGTTCAGTCAGCTTGTCTTCCTGCAGCCCTGTCCAGGTACAGGTTAATTGTCTTGCTTCTGTGTCTTGCTGGTTGCAGCAAAAGCCTATTCAACTATGGCTTAAAGGTGAACTAATGGGTTCGGGCTTTTCCCCATAGTTCTCCTTAGGGTAACGGGAGGACACAAACTAGCGTCCTCCCGTCACCCTAAGCTCAGTATACCGCGAGCTCCAGCTCGTGGTATACTGAGACGACGCAGTATACAGCGAGCTACAGTTAAAAGCACCCACCTCATAGTTCTCCTTTAATGAATCTGATCACACACCTCCAGAGCTGGGATTGTCCTTGGTGGCGGCCTTGTCTCTGGTTCTAACTTTGGCCTGTCCCTGGATTACGATTCACCCGCTGTCAGTCCTGAACTCAGATTACCCCGTGCTAGCCACCATCCTTTGATCTCAGCTTGTCCCTGGAAAGCTCTGTGATTGTGTCTTCCATCTTCTGTCCATTTCTCTGCTTGGTACCTGGGGTCGGCCTGTGATAACGCTCAGTCAGAGCATATTGTCTAAGTACTTGGGGCATCCAAATACTGCCAGGTGCACTACCCTTAAGGGTACGGTGACTACTAAAAGTGAAACAAACTGACTGGGAGTGTCTGCAGCCGGTTCTGGCATATGGTGTGTTATAAATGCTGCGGTATATTCCTGGTATGGTGGGGGTAGGGATGCACCGATACCATTTTTTCCAGACCGAGTACCGATACGTTTTCTCATGTACTCGCCGATACCAATGACTGACACCTTTAAATATTGTCATGTGACAGTTTTTCTAAAATAATACAGACTAATGACTTAGGACAGTGGTGGAGCACCAGGGCCTGGTTACAGGTGCAACCGCTGTGACCATGGAAGTTCTGCCACTGACTCCAAGCTGCACAAAGCTCTAAAAATCACAGCGATACATTATACAGCAATGCAGAATACCACCAGAAATAGAGGACTACAAATCCCAGCAATATACTGTATTATACAGCAATGCAGAATACCATCAGCTATAGGACTACAAATCCCAGCAATACATTATACTGCAATGCAGAATACCATCAGCTATAGAGGACTACAAATACCAGCAATACATTATACTGCAATGCAGAATACCATCAGCTATAGAGGACTACAAATCTCAAAAACACATTATATAGTAATGCAGAACACCATCAGCTATAGAGGACTCCAAATCCCAGCAATACATTAAACAGCAATGCAGAATACCACCGACTTTAGAGGACTCCAAATCCCAGAAAAACATTATACAGAAATGCAGTACACTACCAGGTATATAGGACTACAAATGACTACAAGTTTCCTGATTGGCCAGCTCAATGCCAAATGGCCAGGAACCCGGCTTCACGACCAATCAGCAGGGAGACTACAAATCTCAGCAATACATTATACTGCAATGCAGAATACCACCAGCTACAGAGGACTACAAATCTCAGCAATACATTATACAGCTATAGAGGACTACAAATCTCAGCAATAAATTATACAGCAATGCAGAATACCATCAGCTATAGCGGACTACAAATCTCAGCAATACATTATACTGCAATGCAGAATACCACCAGCTACAGAGGACTACAAATCTCAGCAATACATTATACAGCAATGCAGAATACCATCAGCTATAGAGGACTACAAATCTCAGCAATAAATTATACAGCAATGCAGAATACCATCAGCTATAGAGGACTACAAATCCCAGCAATACATTATACAGCAATGCATAACACCACTAGCTACAGAGTTCTACAAATCCCAGCAACACATTATATAGCAATGCAGAATACTACATTTTCTTACTTTGCTGCTGATCTGTTCCGGGGTGCCGACCTGATGTCTTGTGTGGAGGGTCTGAGAAGATATGCGTGAAAGGTCTCAGGAGGGGAAATTGTCTCGACCGGTGGAAGCGTGTAAACAGAGGCGCTGCATGGTTTTAAAGAAGGCTTCTGAGGTCCGCCGGAAAGCGATGGTCCCAAGGCAGCCACTTTATTTGCATAATCAAAGCGCCAGTATTGGGTATTGGAGCATCAGGAGGTGGGGTATAAATAATGGGGAATGTACCTGGCATGGTGGGGTATGTAGCCGGAATGGTGGGGTATGTAGCTGGTATGGTGGAGTATGTACCTAGTATGGTGGGATATGTAGCCGGTATGGTGGGGTATGTAGACGGTATGGTGGGTATGCAGACGGTATGGTGCGGTATTTAGTTGGTATGGTGGGGTATGTAGCCAGTAAGGTGGGGTATGTAGCCAGTAAGGTGGGGTATGTAGCCGGTATGGTGGGGTATGTAGTTGGTTTGGTTGGGTATGTAGGATGGTATGGTGGGGTACAGGTGAGGTGGAATGTACCTGGTATGGTGTGGGGGTGTCAGGTAGTCTGTGCTGCTCCAGGCATGTCAGCTATAGAGGACTACAAATCTCAGCAATACATTCTACAGCAATGCAGAATATCATCAGCTATAGAGGACTACAAATCCCAGCAATGCCTTGTACAGTAATGAAGAACACCACCAGCTATGGAGAACTACAAATCCCAGCAATACATTATACAGCAATGCAGAATAATACTATCAGCTATAGAGGACTACAAATATCAGCAATACATTCTACAGCAATGCAGAATACCATCAGCTACAGAGGACTACAAATCGCAGCAATGCCTTGTACATCAATGCAGAACACCACCAGCTATAGAGGACTACAAATCCCAGCAATACATGATAGAGCAATGCAGAATAATATCATCAGCTATAGAGGACTACAAATCCCAGCAATACCTTATAGAGCAATGCAGAATAAGAGTATATGAATTTGCTACTTACTCTGCTGCTGATCTGCTCCAGGGTGCCGCCCTGATGTCTTGGGTGGAGGGTCTGAGATGTGTGGAGGGTCTCAGGAAGGAAAGAGGAGTGTTCAAATCAGCCAGCGAGCACCGCAGATATCTAAAAAATATGTACAAAATATACATGTCACCGGTCACACATTCCAACGTAGTCACAAACTTTGATAGCACACCGGCTCCATGTTGTTTGGCCGGCTCGATGCTGATTGGCTGAAAAGCCGGTCTACTAGCCAATCAGCATTGAGCTGGCTGTTCGGACAAACAGGAAGCCGGTAGGCGGGTCATTACTTAGGCTCTATGTTCTCCTACGGCACTCCCAATAAGAGGAAGTTAGGGTATTGGAGCATTTGGGCGAGTATGAGCCCTTGCCCAAAGAATCGGTATCGGCACCTATACTAGTATTGGTGCATCCCTAATATTAATAATGGGGTGTGTTTCTAGTATGGTGGGGGTATAAATAATGGGGTGTGTTTCTGGTATGGTGGGGGTATAAATAATGGGGTGTGTTTCTAGTATGGTGGGGTATAAAAAATGGGGTGTGTTCCTGGTATGGTGGGTGTATAAATAATGGGGTTTGTTTCTGGTATGGTGGGGGTATTAATAATGGGGTGTGTTTCTGGTATGGTGGGGGTATTAATAATGGGGTGTGTTCCTGGTATAGTTGGGGTATAAATAATGGGGTGTGTTTCTAGTATGGTGGGGTATGTAGGTTGTATGGTGGGGTATGTAGCCGGTATGGTATTACCTGGTATGGTGGGGTATGTAGTTGGTATGGTGGGGTATGTAAGCGGTATGCTGGGGTATGTACCTGGTATGGTGGCGTTTGTCTGACCCGCAGTCAGCACTGTACGCCGCCCTTGGCCTTGTCTATGCATGCAGACCAGCGGGCGGCTCATATTAGGCGGTATGTTGGGGTATGTACCCGGTATGGTGGGGTATAAGTGATGGGGAATGTACCTGGGATGGTGTCGGGGAGCCTGTGTTGCTCCAGGCATGTCAGGTAGTCGGTGCTGTTCCAGGCATGTCAGGTAGGGGGGTCATTATCTTGCCTCTGTGTCTTGCTGGCTGTAACAGTAACATAGTCAGCTGCTTCAGCAATGTCCGTCTGGTCTCAGGGAAGCCCGGTTCCGCTCTGAGCTCGGGGAGTCTGTCGGGTGTTTATATACCTCAGTCAGAGGACCAACTGTCACCTGCAGCTGTCACTTGTTGTTCAGCTGATCTTCTTCAGTCCGTACACAAGCGGCTCGCTGTTCTGCATGCCTAGACAAGGCGACGGGTTGGATATAAGGGGGGGCCTGAGGTAAGGAGGGACACTGGACGTTCATGTAAGGGGGCGCGCGGCGGTCTGTGTCCCCTCTGATCCCCACTGCCTCTGCACATACAGGTGGGACAGAGCATCGGGGCATCGGACAGGACACAGCATGCAGTGCGCTCCCAGAGGGGAGGAGAATAGGGGAGCAGAGAGCTGATTTGGGGGAGGCAATTAAGGCTTGGAGCTCTTCTCATCGCTGGGCACCAGCTCCAGGGGTCCGTGTCCCCTCTAATCCTTCCTGGGAGCAGCAGGGATCAGAGGGGACATGAACCCCATGGAACAGCGGCTCCCAGCGGGGAGGAAAGAAGCAGAACCAACTAACCAATAATCAATGTCCAATCAACTAATCAATGTCCAGTCCTGGACATTGATTCTCAGTGTCAATTAAACTGATTAGTTGTTGCAGCACTATAGAATAGCACCAGCTATAGAGGACTACAAATCCCAGCAATACCTTATACAGCAATGCAGAATACCACCAACTAGGAAGGACTACAAATGCCAGCAATACATTATACATCAATGCAGAATACCACCAACTAGGGTGAACTACAAATCCCAGCAATACATTGTAAATCAATGCAGAATAATACCAACTAGAGAGGACTACAAATCCCAGAAATACATTATACAGCAATGTAGAATACCACCAACTAGAGAGTAGGGTTGCAACTAATGATTATTTTTATAATCGATTAGTTGGCTGAAATAAAAAAAATACTGTTAGGGCTGCAATGACTAATCGATTAAATCCGTTCTCCTCCCCACTGGTGCTGGCTGCAGTGGTCTGTGTCCCTTGCAATCCCTGTTGCTGGCTATTGCACCCGCCCACTGCCTGCTGTCAATCAGCAGAGGAGGACCTGGTGGAGAGCTTTCTTCTTCAGGTTCCTCCTCTGCTGGTTCACAATTGCTCCGGTGTGCGGCGCTCCGAGCGGGGTCATCTGGCAGTCTCCGGCCACCTAAATTAGGACCCGGAGACTGCCAGATGACCCCGCTCGGAGCGCCGCACACCGGAGCAGCAATGACACGACGCTCGGCGAGGTAAGTAAGATGACGCGCTGGCGCTGACTCGAGTATAAGCCGAGGGGGGCACTTTTCACCCAAAAAAATGGGCTGAAAATCTTGGCTTATACTCGAGTATATACGGTATATGTGGTGGGAAAAGTCATTTACAGTTTCTGCCTGACAAATTTTGCTGCAGGAGGTGTGTTGCGGTGCCATTCATTTCAATGCAGCTCCCGTGCGTGGTGTGATCGTCTGCACTAGAACGCGTGGTACTGCAATGCCCTGCGTTCCAGTGCAGTGCGATATCAAAAAATGTGCATACCGTTTTATTACGAAGTAAACGTTATGTCTGTAAAGCTGCATTTGTGTATTTTATAGCCTCTTCATCTAGAGGCTCCCGACCTTGGAGAAACGAGGGGGAAGATAATGAATGGGGCAGCAGCGGAGGCACGGGGGGATGGGAGGGGGCAGAAGGGAATGCAGTCACAGTGGACTTCTCCCCGCCGGTGCCGGCTCCAGTGGTCTGTGTCCCCGCTGCCTCTACCGGTACAGGCATAATTCATAATGGTCACTCCAGTGTGATCATGTCACCATTTACACCCCAATAGAACGGAGCTCAGGATTTATAACCCTCCCCGGTCGTCCCTCTGAGGTGGTTTCAGGCGGCACCCTGTCCGGTCAGTCCGTACACAAGCGGCTGGCCACCCGGACCATGAGGCGGATATACAGTGTACTGCGCTGACACAGTAACAACACGCCGCATCCCTCCCACAGCGGACTCTCCACCCCGCCGATGCCGGCTGCAGTGGTCTATGTCCCCGCTGCCTCTACCGATACAGGCGGGGGTTGAAAGGGACACAGACCTCTGGAGCCAGCACTAGCGGGGAGGAGAACAGAGGAGCAGTGCGGCGGCAACTAATCGAAAATCAACTAACTAGTCCTACAGATCCCAGCAACACAATATACAGCAATGCTGTGCCCATGGTAGTTCTGCCACTGGCTCCAAGCTGTAGAGGGACTACAAATCCCAGCTAGAGGACTACAAATCCCAGCAATACATTATACAGCAATGCAGAATACCATCAGCTATAGAGGACTACAAATCTCAGCAATACATTCTACAGCAATGCAGAATACCATCAGCTATAGAGGACTACAAATCTCAACAATACATTATACAGCAATGCAGAATACCACCAGCTACAGAGGACTACAAATCCCAGCAATACATTCTACAGCAATGCAGAATACCCTCAGCTATAGAGGGCTACAAATCCCAGCAATGCCTTGTACGGTAATGCAGAACACCACCAGCTATGGAGGACTACAAATCCCAGCAATACATTCTACAGCAATGCAGAATACCACCAGCTACAGAGGACTACAAATCCCAGCAATGCAGAATACCATCAGCTATAGAGGACTACAAATCCCTGCAATGCCTTGTACAGTAATGCAGAACACCACCAGCTATGGAGGACTACAAATCCCAGCAATACATTATACAGCAATGCAGAATAATACCATCAGCTATAGAGGACTACAAATATCAGCAATACATTCTACAGCAATGCAGAATAAGAGTATATGAATTTGCTACTTACTCTGCTGCTGATCTGCTCCAGGGTGCCGCCCTGATGTCTTGGGTGGAGGGTCTGAGATGTGTGGAGGGTCTCAGGAAGGGTGCAGGAGTGTTCAAATCAGTCAGCGAGCACCGCAGATATCTAAAAAATATACAGGTCACCGATCACACATTTCAACGTAGTCACAAACTTTGATAGCACACCGGCTCCATGTTGTTTGGCCGGCTCGATTGACATTGGCCAGGAAACCAATCACAATCGAGCCTCCCGGCTTCCTGTTTTGCTGGAAAGCTGGCTCCATGCTGATTGTCTGGAAAGGCCGGCTGTTCGGCCGGCTCGATGCTGATTGGCTGAAAAGCCGGTCTACTAGCTAATCAGCATTGAGCTGGCTGTTCGGCCAAACAGGAAGCCGGTAGGCGGGTCATTACTCAGGCTCTATGGTCCCCTACGGCACTCCCAATCAGAGGAAGTTAGGGTATTGGAGCATTTGGGCAAGTATGAGCCCTTGCCCAAAGAATCGGTATCGGCACCGATACTAGTATTGGTGCATCCCAAATATTAATAATGGGGTGTGTTTCTAGTATGGCGGGGGTATTAATAATGAGGTGTTTCTGGTATGGTGGGGGTATAAATGTTGGGGTGTGTTCCTGGTATGGTGGGGGTATAAATAATGGGGTGTGTTCCTGGTATGGTGGGGGTATAAATAATGGGGTGTGTTCCTGGTATGGTGGGTGTATAAATAATGAGGTTTGTTTCTGGTATGGTGGGGGTATAAATAATGGGGTGTGTTTCTGGTATGGTGGGGGTATAAATAATGGGGTGTGTTCCTGGTATGGTGGGTGTATAAATAATGGGGTGTGTTTCTGGTATGGTGGGGGTATAAATAATGGGGTGTGTTCCTGGTATGGTGGGGGTATAAATAATGGGGTGTGTTTCTGGTATGGTGGGGGTATAAATAATGGGGTGTGTTCCTGGTATGGTGGGGGTATAAATAATGGGGTGTGTTTCTAGTATGGTGGGGTATGTAGTTGGTATGGTGGGGTATGTAGGTTGTATGGTGGGGTATGTAGCCGGTATGGTATGCACCTGGTATGGTGGGGTATGTAGCCGGTATGGTGGGGTATGTAGTTAGTATGGTGGGGTATTAGCCGGTATGGTGGGGTATGTAGTTGGTATGGTAGGGTATGTAAGCGGTATGTTGGGGTGTGTTGGAATGTTGGAGTATGTAGGCGGTATGGTGGGGAATGTAGTCGGTATGGTAGGGAATGCAGGATGGTATGGTGGGGTACAAATGACGGGGAATGTACCTGGGATGGTGGGGTATGTAGTTGGTATGGTGTGGAATGTAGTAGGTATGGTGGGGAATGCAGGATGGTATGGTGGGGTACAAGTGACGGGGAATGTACCTGAGATGGTGTCGGGGAGCCGGTGTTGCTCCAGGCATGTCAGGTAGTCGGTGCTGCTCCAGGCATGTCAGGTAGGGGGGTCATTATCTTGCCTCTGTGTCTTGCTGGCTGTAACAGTAACATAGTCAGCTGCTTCAGCAATGTCCGTCTGGTCTCAGGGAAGCCCGGTTCCGCTCTGAGCTCGGGGAGTCTGTCGGGTGTTTATATACCTCAGTCAGAGGACCAACTGTCACCTGCAGCTGTCACTTGTTGATGTTCTTTGGAGCATTTGAACCTAACGGTCACTTTCTGTCATCATTCATAACAGTCACTCCAGTGACCATGTGACCCTAGCAGGTCCTCCAGTGATCATGTCACCATTTACACCCCAATAGAACGGAGCTCAGGATTTTTACCCCTCCCCGGTCGTCCCTCTTCAGTCAGCGAGCACCGCAGATATCTAAAAAATATACAGGTCACCGATCACACATTTCAACGTAGTCACAAACTTTGATAGCACACCGGCTCCATGTTGTTCGGTCGGCTTGATTGAGATTGGCCAGGAAACCAATCACAATCGAGCCTCCCGGCTTCCTGTTTTGCCGGAAAGGTGGCTCCATGCTGATTGTCTGGAAAGGCCAGCTGTTCGGCCAGCTCGATGCTGATTACCTGGAAAGCCGGCCTACTAGCCAATCAGCATTGAGCTGGCTGTTCTGCCAAACAGGAAGCCGGTAGGCGGGTCATTACTCAGCCTCTATGTTCCCCTACGGCACTCCCAATCAAAGGAAGTTAGGGTATTGGAGCATTTGGGCGAGTATGAGCCCTAGCCCAAAGAATCGATATCGGCACCGATACTAGTATTGGTGCAACCCTAATATTAATAATGGGGTGTGTTCCTGGTATGGTGGGTGTATAAATAATGGGGTTTGTTTCTGGTATGGTGGGGGTATAAATAATGGGGTGTGTTCCTGGTATGGTGGGTGTATAAATAATGGGGTTTGTTTCTGGTGTGGTGGGGGTATTAATAATGGGGTGTGTTTCTGGTATGGTGGGGGTATTAATAATGGGGTGTGTTTCTAGTATGGTGGGGGTATTAATAATGGGGTGCGTTCCTGGTATGGTGGGGGTATTAATAATGGGGTGTGTTTCTAGTATGGTGGGGTATGTAGTTGGTATAGTGGGGTATGTAGGTTGTATGGTGGGGTATGTAGCCGGTATGGTATGTACCTGGTATGGTGGGATATGTAGTTGGTATGGTGGGGTATGTAGTTGGTATGGTGGGGTATGTAAGCGGTATGCTGGGGTATGTACCTGGTATGGTGGAGTTTGTCTGACCCGCAGTCAGCACTGTACGCCGCCCTCGGCCTTGTTTATGCATGCAGAGCAGCGGGCGGCTCATATTAGGCGGTATGGTGGGGTATGTAGGCGATATGGTGGGGAATGTAGCCGGTATGTACCCGGTATGGTGGGGTACAAGTGATGGGGAATGTACCTGAGATGGTGTCGGGGAGCCTCTGTTGTTCCAGGCATGTCAGGTAGTCTGTGTTGTTCCAGGCATGTCAGGTAGTCTGTGTTGCTCCAGACATGTCAGGTAGGGGGGGTCATTATCTTGCCTCTGTGTCTTGCTGGCTGTAACATAGTAAGCTGCTTCATGCAATGTCCGTCTGATCTCAGGGAAGCCCGATTCCGCTCTGAGCTCGGGGAGTATGAGCCGCCCGCTGCTCTGCATGCTTAGACAAGGCCGAGGGCGGCGTACAGTGCTGACTGCGGGTCAGACAAACTCCCTGAACCACAGCCGCGGTCTGCAGCTGCCGCTCGGTTGCTAGGACCGCCAAGGCGGTTCTAGCAACCCAGGGGTGACGTGCACTGTCTCCGCCCCTATCCAGCTTTCAGACCCGGGAGGACTTTCCGCTCTCACAGAGCTCCGCCCCCTGCACTGAGCGGCCTGGTCCCGGGCTCTGCTTCCACTTCCACTCCAAAATGTAAGGGGGGGGCTCTAGACTTTCATGTAAGTGGGGGGCTCTGATGTAAGGGCGGGCTCTGGACTTTCATGTAAAGGGGCTCTGATGTAAGGGGGGTTCTAGTCTGATACCATGACTGGGCATCAGTGAAAGCGTTGGATGAAGATCCTCGATGTGCGATCACTATAGGCTCTGTTTTCTGAAGGAACATCTCTCATCCTGACTGCTGAAAGGACCACCTGGATGTGAGGGCTCAATTGAGGCACTGAGGGCCCAGTCACACCATAAAGAGCGCGTTCCACAGCATTCAGCCTCTGGAACGTAACCCAGTTCGGCACCTGAATGCGTGGCACATCAGTGCCTGCGTTCCGGTCCAGTGCAACGTGCAAAAAGTAGTGCATGCTGCACTTTTTGCAGATAGGACTGGTCCGGAAGACAGGCACAAATGTGCCACGCATTCAGGTGTCGGCGGTCACACTACGGGCGTGGCTGTGGTGCCATTGACTTCAATGCACCGCCCTAAAACAAAGTGAGCCGGCCGTGTTGCGTTCCAGAGGCCGAACGTTCTGGAACGCCCTCCTTAGGGTGTGACTGGGCCCTGAAGGTACTGCTTGTGGGGGGCACACTGGAAGGCACTGAAGGTAGTCGTTGTGTGGGCGGCACATTGAAGGTACTGGTTGAAGGTGGCATACTGGAGGCATTGGCTGTGTGGGGAGACAGTGAAGGTACTGGTTGTGAGGGGCACACTGGATGGAGGCACTGGCTGTGCGGGGAGACACTGAAGGTTGTCGGGGGCACACTGGATGTGCCCAGGGCACTGGCTGTGCGGGGAGACACTGAAATACTGGTTTCACTGGATCTAAGTGATTTTGCATGTTTAATGTTAGCTGAAGGGGGCGCCATTTCATGCTTCGACCCCATCCATATCAGGAACATACCCCAGGATTTATACCACTACCATACCAGGTATATACCCCATATTTTATACCCACACCATACCAGGAACATTCCCTGATTATTTATACCACGCCATACCAGGAACACGACCCATTATTTATACCCCCACCATACCAGGTATATACCCCATTATTTATGCCACCATCATACCAGGAATGATACCGACCTTTATACCCCACCATACCAGGAATATACCCCAGCATTTATACCTCAATTTTTAACCCTTTCACCCTCTCTCCTCTACAGTAGATGTCAGCTCCATTCCGTCTTTGCTCTGACCTGTACATCTCCATCCTCCCTCCGTGTAGGGATGAATGTTACCTATGCATTAACCCCTCCTCTTAACTCTGTGTGTGTTCTTTACATGTATTGTATCTATTCCATCATTACCAAGCTCCATGAATGAACCCCCTTAATACCGGCATGTTTCTTCATTTCCCAAAAAAATTGTGGCACAAAATTCTGATCACCTTGTGGCGTTGACTTTCCAAAAAGAGGTCATTTTGGCGAGTGGGGTTTGTACTGTCCTAACTGTTGTACTAACAGAAAGTAAGGGAAACAGGTGTTGTTATCATACTTAGGACATGTATGTGTTTACTTTCAGGTGGACCGGAGGACATACGTGTTACTGGAATCAGATGTGACCATAAAATGCAGAGCGCGGTCTATGGACTTTATAACACAGGTCACCTGGAAGAGGAGTCGCCAAATTTGGACTTTGTTGTCTACCGCTCAAGTTCTGGATTAGGTTAGTGGGGTAGAGGGTGGACATGGTGGAGATAACGGATAAAAGCTAATCCTGAATGTCACTCCGACTGGTGAGGGCTGGACTAGAGATGTAAAATTTCCGGAAATTTTGAAGCAATGAGGAAAAAAAACGTTTCTTTTCCGGGAAAAAATGGAAATTTTTGGAAAAATTGAAAAAAAAATTCAGTGTGGAGTATTTTTACAAATTGAAAGTCATTTTGTTAGACTAGGAAGTGTTGTGGACATTTTATTTGGACTATTGGGGACATTTTTATTAGGATGTGTTTTTAGTAGATTGTGAATATTGTCACCATGTCTCTCAGTGTCAGGTTTTCCGGGCTATGCTCTATGGAGCGTAGCCGGGGTTAATCAGCACTGAGGATGAACCATTGGAGTGGATATCTTCCTATGAATGTGGAGACGCGGCCGCTGTGCGCAGAGATCTCCGCCGGTGAATGTTCCATGTGCTATGCGCTGGGCTGTTGCCCGGGGAAGATTACTGTGTATTGCGGAGCGGTGTCCTCTTTGCAAATGTATGGACGCCGGCGAGGGCCCCTGTGTAATGCGCAGATTTATTCGCTTGGCGGAGATGTATTTGCTTTTGAGGACACGGTATCATTTGGATACATATCTGCCTTTATGAAGGAACATACGCTCATGTCTTTTTAGTGTGTCTGATCAACACATTGGAAATAATATAGCGTTTTCCCTGCAGATAAACTCACATTCATGGGAATAGTAGTATAGTTCTATTAGGCATTGTTCACTGAACCTTGCTGAGTGGAATTCGCGCCAGTGGTAACAGCGGGAGTATATGCACGGGTCTGATCAGGGCAGCGTTCGCGGTTAACACGCTGCTGGTTTCTTTGTGTAGTCTTTTGGCGAGAACTCATCTGCACATGGTCTTCATTGTTAACTGGTGTGCATGGAGTTCACATGAACTAGCAGCTGGGGGCTGTGCACGATGTGCTGCACGTTCATGTGCATATACTCCCCTTGCTATTGTCTAATTAAATGTATACATGTGTCTCATTGGCTGACTCTGTGTTATGTAAATGTATTGAGGTATTGATTGGCTGTTGTGTGCCATCACTTCCTGCTGTTATCCCTTTTGTGTCCTATAAATAAACGGAGCTCCCTGCACTAGGCAGGACTTTCTACTGAGCATCCAAAGTGAGAACAGCTAGTGTCTGTTTTAGCCCTCGTTCACACCTGAACGTTTTGTAGCGCTTTCTACGCTCGACGAACGCTCTACAAAAAGCTCAAACATCGAAATCCCATTGTATTCAATGGGTCTGGTTCACACCTTGGCGTATTTCAGCCCGTCCCTTAACGCGCTACAAAACGGCCCACATTTTTTTTAACCGTGAATTGCGGTAAAAAAAACACGCGACAGCCGCACATATGCAATACGCCTAGGTGTGAACCAGGGCTAACTTGGTCCCGCTGAGCGCGCTCCATCATATCATACAAAAGAGCTGAGAACTGTGCTTTTTAGCGCAGCGGATTTCTATGTGCATGAGCGTATAGAAATATCCACAACAGTACAAATAAAAGTACAGATACTTTTCCAGCTCCAAGAATAGACTAGAAAAAAAATCAAAATTGAGGAGGCAGCTGTCTTGGAGACCCCTGATGTCTCCATAAAGAGGACCTGTTTGGTGAACTGGCTATCACATAGGGGATTTCTTAGTCCCCTATGTGATAGCAATAAAGTTAAGTCTAAAAAAAAAAAAAAATTGAAGCATTAAAAAAAAAAGACGCTTAAAAAAATATTCACAAATAATCATTTTTAAAAAACCCCGAAAAATGTTTTAAAGTCCCCACCCCCACCCCCCCACATACACACGCAAACATGCGTCGGGTGCGCCTATGTACAAAAACGACGATTGCGCCCATTATGCCGCACATGTTACGTATCGCCGCAAACGTCTTAGTGAGAGTAATAATTCTAGGGCCATCAATCACTGATAACACTAAACTGATGAGCGGTAAAAACGTTTAAAGTGTCGCCTATGGCCAATTTTGGTTGCGGTCGTTTTCGCGGGCGCGCACAATTTTAAAGCTTGACATGTTTATTGTTCTATTTACCCGACGTGACCCCGTCTTTTATATTGTACCAAAAAATTGGGGTGATAATAAATGTTTCATAACATTTTATAGGTAAACATGTTTTTTTCCAAAATTAAGGGTACTTTTTTTGTTATATAGTAAAAAATAAAAACCCCTAGTGGTAATTAAATACCACCAAAATAAAGCTCTATCTGTCCCCAAAAAATGGTATAAAATTAATTTCAGTACAGTGCTGCATGACGGAATAAATATGAGTCAAAGTACCGCAGCGCTGAATACTGAAAAATGGCCTGGCCAGGAACGGGGTGAAACACCCGGTCTTCAAGTGGTTAATAAATTCACCAACATTTCTAAAATTCTGTTCTCACTTTGTCATTATGGGGTACGAAGATTAGATTAATGAGAACAAAAAAGAATTTAAACAACTGTAGTATCGGGCTGCAGCATAACAAAACTGAAAAAAAAAATGAAGGGGGTCTGAATACTTTTTGAATGTGTGTGTATATAGATATATATATATATTAGTTAGTGTGTGTGCATATATACTTGTTTTGATATTAATGGCCTCCCTCTCAAAGCCTTAGTTACACCAATTAACAAACCAGATAGACCTGTTTCAGGTTTATCAGCACCAATTTCTATTTCAGCATGAAATGGAAATTGGCGCGGGTTCCGCAGCTAAATAACAAGGTCTCAAACTAGAAAATTGCTGCAGATCTTTGCAAATTTGACCTGGAGTCTGGGATGTGAACTGTCTGCTGGTAATCTGGCAGACAGTTTACATGTCTCTCTCTACCACTGCATATAGGTAGGAAGCAAGACAGTGTACTGTATATAAAAAGTTTTCTTTAACTGTTGGCGCTAATGGCTGCCAGCTGAACGATCCACTTGCTGTTGCATACTCAAAGTGTTCAACAGTTTATCACAGTTTTTCCACACAGACTTGAGGGGCTGCTCATCCAAGGCTCTGGGGCTTCTACCACGAACATAGAAAACAAACAGAGCGTGTGTAAAATCGTTTATTAGCATAAATAAAACAAGGGATAAATGTACTCACAAGCAAACGTTTTCATCAGGCTTTAACAACAAACAAGAGGCCACACTGTCTGTTAACCCAACATGGTATCCCCCCGACTATGTAACACGGTAGCCTCCGGTCACATCACCATCCACCAGCCGATGAAAACATTTGCTTGTGATTACATTTATCCCTTGTTTTATGTATCCTAATAAACGATTTTACACACGGAGGTGGCGCTCTGTTCCCTTTTGTTTTCAGTGTACTGGATATAGGCTGGTGCAGACACGGTGTAAAAAATGGAGCAGATCACTCCTGATTACAAAGGGTCTCACACCTCCTTTATTAATTAGGAGCAGGGTCTGCTCCATTTTCTACATTTAGAAGAGTGGCACAGGCTTTATGCCTGCGCCATTTTTTTTGTATGTAAATTCCCCCTTAGGGGTCTGCGTTGTCTATATCAACTAGACTCTTAAATTTCTCATGATGGAAAAAAAATCACAGCTGAAATCCACCTGGTTGGTTATTTTTATTGTAATGTAAAGCTATTGGACAATTCCAAAATCACTCGCTAAGGCAAGAAACAATGTGTATGTTGTAACCCATAACAGACAATTACATTTCATCATTCAGATTAGCTTACAGCTGATAAAAAGTACATATTCTTTTGCAGCTTTGGCCCACATTCATCAAGCTGCAAGGGCACGTTAGATATGGTAAATAGTGCTTCAAAGGTATCTTCACGAACAAAAATGTTACATATTGCAGCTTACAATTCTTAGATGTGCTGGTGGCATTCGTTTTCTTGTTAAGGTTTAGTACATTTTCTGAAATTACCTGTTAATCCTGATAGAAATCCAGTGTCCTTGTAGCTTCCTCTGCACTGAACTGAAATCTCAAACAGTGTTATCTTCTGTTTTCTGTGAACTACAAAGCAATGCCCCTCTATGTCATGGAGTGGTGAAGTTCAAATCAGAAAAGCAGTCTAGGTTGGCAATGCTGCTTCTTTATGGATACAGTACATTGAGTGAGCATTGTTGCTCTAGAACAGGGGTGCCCACAATTTTTGTGTTAAGATCTACTTTTCAAATGACGAGGTACATGAGATCTACCAACGAAAAAGAAAAAAAAAAAGCTCACTTGCTCTCTCTCCTGGCCGTTTCTCGTGGCTGTTTCTCCTGGCTGTTTCTCCTGGCTCTCTCTCCTGGCTCTCTCTCCTGGCTGTCTCTCCCTGCTATCTCTCCTAGCTGTCTCTCCTTGCTCATTCTCCTGGCTGTCTCTCCTCGCGCTCTCCCCTGGCTGTCTCTCCTTGCTATCTCTCCTGGCTGTCTCTCCTTGCTCATTCTCCTGGCTGCCATTCCTCGTTTTTTTCTCCTGGCTGTCTCTCCTTGCCCTCTCTTTTCTTGCTGTCTCTCCTGGCTCTCTCTCCCCTGGCTGTCTTTCCTCTCTCTCCTGTCTGTCTCTCCTGGCTCACCTTGCTGTATTTTGCAAGCAGTGCAACAGGCTGTGTAAACTAATATTCTTTGATGTAATACATAGCACTTCAACCACCACTATCCACCAGAAAGGTGTCAGGGAGCTGGGCTCAGCAGACTCACGCTAATAGGTAATCATGTGTGCACAGCTAAATAAATATACCAAAATGGAATAAAGGGGCCGCAATTCACACCCTTCCTGATCTACCAGCATCAGCTTTGAGAGCTACTGGTAGATCACGATCTACCTAATGGGCACCCCTGCTCTAGGACAATAAGTGTGTTAGGACAAATCATTAGGTAAAAATATTGCAAAAGCAGCCCGAAAATGGAAAAAAAACATAAGCAACCACCATATCTAGGGATTGCCAATCATCAATATATTATATTTTTGTTCTTGGGTTTAGATATCCTTTAAGGCAGGAGGCAACCTTGGCACTGCAGCTGTGCTGTAACTACAGATCTGATCATGCCACTGGAAGTCATGCCTGTGGCTGCCCAGAGTCTAAAGGTGCCCATACGCCTTACAATTATCTGCAGATTTTCTGTGGTCAGATGGAAAAAGTGCAACAGATTGGCCCAGGTGGAGATTACTCCATCCACACAGTTAAGTGTTGATGGAGGAATTTGTTTCCCCTTTTCCATCTGACCACAGAAAATCTGCAGATAATTGCAAGGTGTATGGCCAGATTTAGAATGCATCCGGAGACTTGTAGTTTCGCAACAGCTGGAGTGCCAAGGTTGGTTACCCCTGCTTAAAGGCATGCTTACAATGCATATGCTAATACTGATTAAGAATCTACCTTAGCATGCATTAATGCGATGCCGTTATCTGTCCATAGGTAGCTGTACACATTAATACTGGCTTCTTATATAATACTGTAGCGCACTATAGAATAAATCTTTGTGTATGCCTAATCCTAGCACTGATGTTGAAAGCCGCTCTTGCAAGCCTCACATTTGAATATTTGCAGCAGGCCCCTAAGAGATGTAGCTCACCCATAGGATACCCCAGGCTTTCCTCACTCTGCTGGGCCAGCAGATTAATTACTGATCATGTCTTTGTGTACAACCAGCTGGAAGGCCCGATGTTCACAGATGCCGTAATAAGATTTTATGCACTTCTCGTCGCTCCATCCAGAGCCTGGAGATACAGTCACACAGTCCTCATTACCCACGTTATCTGGCTGTTTCAGCATCCACAAGCTGTTGAGACAGATAAAAGAAAGTGAGTTTAAGACAGCCAAGAAAGTTCAGGAAACCTTGGTGTTGTAGTGATAAAACTGGACAGGGCTGTAGGTATGGTGACGCTGGACCTGGTGCGGTTGCTTTAGGATTTGGTTGCAGTGCTGATCGCCTCACATTACCATCTCACTCACGTGCAGCTCTGCCGCTTATTGGCTGGTTCCCAGGTGTGTAGGGAGTCGAGAGCGGCTGCAGGCTGATTGCCTCAGTTTACCATAGAGACACGCATGCAGGAGCGCCACGTATTGGCTGGTTCCCAGGACGGGAGGAGTTGAGGGTGGCTGCAGTGCTTATTGATTGCCTCACTTATTGGCTGATGCATGGAGTACCCAGCCGGCAATTGGCTGTCAGCTAATGCTGCTTAAAGCCAGCTGAAAACTCAGTACACCAGCCAATGAAACATCACACCTTTGACCCCTCCCTCTATACCCCGCACGCGGAGCTAAAAAGTGATGAGAGATGGCATTAGAACAGGGATAGATGGGAAATCTTCAGATAAGGACACTAGCTCTGGTGACCCTGCTGCCCACCAGAGATTTCCTCTCACTTCCCTTTGTGGCTATTGGACAGGAAGTGAAGAGAAATCTCCCCAATGGGACACAGATGGAAGAAGAAGAAAAAGCTCACAGGGGTTATAACCCTCCCATACCCTAGTCAGAACTAAAAAAAAAAGTTTTTCTATTCAGTTCTATTTTAAGCCAAAATGTCTCAGTGTTTGCAAGTTATCTGATCTATGTGAACATTGGCTGAAATAATCTACTTGTATAGCACATAGTATGCCTGTAATTTAACCTCTACCAAACTCCTAAGAGCAATAGAGAGCTATACAGAGAGATTTGTCCTTACTTTTCATCCCAGTAATCCGTACAGCACCCCCTCGGTTCTCCTGAACCGAAGGGGTCCTGGTGCCGAAGCTAGCCGAAGGATCGGCCGAAGCTACGGCCAGATCCTTCGGCAGCTTTGTGAATAGACCCCATAGTTACATAGTTAGTCAGGTTGAAAAAAGACACATGTCCATTGAGTTCAACCTATAGAGATATGAGGGGGGAAAAAAGAAGAAAAGCCTAAACAGAACGCTATGCCCACTGTTGATCCAGAGGAAGGCAAAAAAAAACCCCACAAAGCATGGTTCAATTTGCTCCAACAGTGGGAAAAAATTCCTTCCTGATCCCATAAGGCAATCGGATATTCCCTGGATCAACAATCTCTGGTGCTTAATATACCTATAAGAACTCAATATCCAGTGATATTCTGTGCATTTAGGAATACATCCAGATTTTTTTTAAACAGCTAACTGAGCTAGCTAGAACTAGCTCCTGGGAGATTCTATTCCACATTTTCACAGCTCTAACTGTGTAGAATCCTTTCCGTATGCAAATGTTAAACCTCTTTTCCTTCAGATGCAAAGAGTTCCCCCTTGTCCTTTGCAGTGACCTTAAAGGAGAACTATGGGGTTAGGGCTTTTCCCCATAGTTCTCCTAAGGGTAACGGGAGGACACAAACTAGCGTCCTCCCGTCACCCTAAGCTCATTATACCGAGAGCTACAGCTCGCGGTATACTGAGACGCCGCAGCTGAAACAGGTCCCAACAATTATGTCTGGATCCACCCAACTGCGTGAGTGACAGCTGGCTCTGCCTAACTAGAGGCAGAGCCAGCTGTACCGGCCCCCTCCCCTGTCCGTTCCGCCAGTCAGCGCTGGAGGATTGGAGGGGGGAATCCAGTCCCAACAATCTCTCGATCCTGTCACGGCTCTCTGCCGTGACAGGATCGAGAAGTAAGTGAACGCCGGTATGTGTTCGCTCACTTCCCGATCTACTGAGCCGACCTGTGACAGTTTCATTGTCACAGGTTGGCTAGAACTATGAGGATGAGTGAAAATCACTCACCTCATAGTTCTCCTTTAAAGTGAATAATTTGGCACCAAGCTCACTATACAGTATGCACCATTTATGTATTTATACATGGTGGTCATGTCCCCCCTTAGTCGCCTCTTCTCCAGAGAGAACAAATTCAGGTCAGTTAATCTTTCCTCATAGCTGAGCTCCTCCATGCCTCTTATGAGTTTAGTCGCCCTTCGCTGTACTTTCTCCAGTTCCACAACATCCTTTTTGTGAACTGGTGCCCAAAACTGAACTGCATATTCCCAAAGAGGTCTTACTAATGCTTTGACCACAGCAGATGTGGAATGTGTATGGAAAATCTTCCCCATGCGGTCACAGACAGCAATTAAAAAGTTATGCATAACTTAAAAAACACATTTTAGCCTTAAAGTTCTTTGTAGAGACTTCCATTGGCCACCACCAGTGGAACGTGAATAGCTCAGTGCTAGCTAGTTGCAAAGTTGGGCTGAGGAAACCAATGGCCATCAGATGCTTTGGCAGTTTGGATTATCCATGTCCAGTAATGTCAGGTATGGAGCTAACTACAGACTCTTTGATAACCAAGCCAACTTTCAGGATGCGAGCATCTTTAAAGTGTGGTACCATTCATTTTCAAAGGGATTCTGAAACCCATTCATGGACAAAAAATGGGTTTGTTTGCTATTCACCATACAGCACCCTTCAGAGAAAGTGCCTCCTCAAGGTTCTGGTCCACCTCCAGCTACTAAGCAAACTAGAAAACGATGTGGCAGTTGTAATATAAGACTACCCTCTGGTTATTTTTGATTTTTATTGTATTTTTGATTCCGTACCTAGACGACATCCTTATTTATGCCCACTCGGAGGAAGAGGTATTAAAAAGCCTGGCAAAATTCAGAGATCTGTTAGACTTTCTGGGTTGGATAGTGAATTGGGAAACATCCTGTTTAGCCCCGACTCAATCACTCAATTATATTTTTGGGTTATCGAATAGATTCCATAACACGGAGACTTTATCTTACAGAGGAAAACATTTTCAGGATCCTAGAGTTGACACAGTCTATATTGCGCACAATGTTTGACCCTAAGGGAGAGTATGAGGTTATTGGGAATAATGACCTCATCCATCCCAGCTCTGGATTGGGCCCAGGTTCGTATGAGACAACTTCAAATGTTTCTGTTGTCCAAGTGGGACAGACGAAGGGATTTTCTGGAAAACAGGGTACAGATTCCAGAGGAAGTTCATCATTCTCTCAGGTGGTGGTTCTCCCTGTAGAGATTGGGGAATGCAGGTTATGGATCCAAGTGGATCCAGTAAAGATTACCACAAACGCAAGTTCCTGGGGCTGGGGAGCTCCTACTCAAAACCTCCAGGCACAGGGGTCCCGGCCTCAGGAACTAGCGACATCATCCTGAAATGTGAGAGAACGGTCTGCAGTAAAGGAGGCACTATTAGCCTTTCAATCGGTCTTACAAGGCAGAGATGTACACATTTTTTCAGACAATTCTAAAACAGTGGCTTATCTGAATCATCTGGGTGGTACCTCATCTCCAGCCCAGGACATTTTTCTTTGAGCAGAACCAAGAGTGCTTTCTATCTCGGCTGTCCACATAAGAGGTATTCACAAGGAAACTGCAGATTTCCTAAATCACAGTCCCATTCAGCAGAACGAGTGGGAGTTGCATCTGGAAGTGTTTGCACAGATTGTCATGTTGTGGGGACAGACGGAGATAGATTTGCAACCAAAAACAGCAGAAAGATTCAGGCTTTCCTGTCTTTGAGCAGGGAGCAGGGTTTCAGAGGAGTGGATGCACTAGCACAAGCCTGGACTTTCAGCCTGGGTTATGCGTCCCCTCCTCTGGTCCTAATTACACGAGTCCTTTAAGTTGGTGTAAAGAAAGAAGTATTGTTTCACCATCAGTACCAATTATTGTAGAATTTTTACAGCAGGGCGTAGAAAAAGGATTAGGCCTTGGTATCCTTAAGGTACAATCGTCAGCCTTTCTGTCTTTTTTTAGAGTGCAAGTTTCTAGACGATCCTTTAGTAAAACGTTTTTTTACTAAAGGATCTTGCCCTATAAAATCAAAAGTATTTCCTTCTTGGGATTTATCTTTAGTACTTAGAGGCTTGTCTAAATTTCCATTTGAACCAATCTCAAATGTCCCTATTAAGTGGTTGTCCCTTAAAATGGTCTTTCTTTTGGCAATCACTTCAGCCAGAAGAGTGGGAGACCTTCAAGCTTTATCTATCAAAGATGTGTACCTTACTGTTCTCCCTGATAGAGTTATTATGAGACCAGATCCTTTGTATTTACCCAAGGTATCATCCCAATTTTATAGATCCCATGAGATTGTCTTACCATCTTTTTGTGATAACCCTAAGGATCAGAATTTTCTTTCCCACACTTTAGATGTTAGAAGCTGCCTCAATAATATTTAGAGAAAACCAGCCCCTTCAGAAAGTCTAGTCAACTTTTCGTGTTGTTTTTTGTGCCAAGAAACGGGTTACAGGCTTTGAAGGCATCGATAGCCAGATGGAGCAGGCAGTTCATTAGCTGGGTTTATAGGTCAGAAGGGTAAGATGTACCTTCTTCACTTAGGGCCCATTCAACCAGGTCATTGTCTACCTTCTAGGCAGAAAGGGCTGGGACATCGTTGGAACAGATCTGCAGGGCAGCTGTCTGGTCAAAGCAGGACACCTTCATCAAACACTACATAATTGAAGTCCTCTCCCAGCAAGATCTGGCCTTTGGCAGAAAGGTTCTTCAAGCAATTGTCCCGGCCTAAAGAGGTAGGGTTGTATTTATGTACTTCTTTCTCCTTTCAGGTTGCTGTCCTGGAAGATGATTGGGAAAATGTTCTATTAGTCTTACTGGTAACAGTATTTCTAGGAATCTTCCAGGACAGCAAGCCTACTTCCCATCCAGATTAATATAGTGAATATAATTTGTTGGTTTGTCCCCTTGTTTACTGGTGGTGGTAGTCTACTTTTATCTCAATTGAGGTATGGGGGAATGGGAGGAGCTTTTACTGCTTTGCTAATTGTGTTTCCTGTAGAAGGTGGAAGCAATCATCTCTCAGTTTGCTGTCCTGGAAGATTCCTAGAAATACCAAACAGAACATTTTTGCCCATTGGCTCTGTTTATACAACAAAGAATATTCATGTGCTCATCCAGTAATTTTCTATTTTAAAAAAATGCCATTTGGTCACTAATGTCACTTTTTTACTTGCTACTCACTTGCTGGTTTTGCCCGGCAAAACATATGGGGTTCCGTCTACCCAGCGCCAGTCCCCTTCAAAGTCACGATCTGACAAACCAATCCAGGATATCTCCTTTATCAAATCCTGAAGGAAATGCTGGAAGAGACAAGGGTACTTAGGGAGTCTGGCATTCATGCATGAAGTAAGTCCGCACATTCTAATAGAAAAGAGAAAATTGTTACTTCACAGAAGTAAAGGAGAACTATGGGGTTAAGTCTTTTCCCCATAGTTCTCCTTAGGGTAACGGGAGGACACAAACTAGTGTCCTCCCGTCACCCTAGGCTTAGTATACCGTGAGCTGTAGCTCGCAGTATACTGAGACGCAGCAGCTGATGCGGATCCCGACAATTGTGCCGTGATCCGCCCAGCTGTGTGACTGACAGCTGGCTCTGCCTATCTAAAGGCAGAGCCAGCTGTACCCTCCCCCGTCCGTCCCGCCAGTCAGCGCTGGCGGATCAGAGTGGGGAGGGGGGAATCCAGCCCCTCCCCTGTCACGGCAGAGAGCCGTGACAGGATCGAGAGGTGAGCGAACGCCGGTATGTGTTCGCTCACCTCCCTTTCTACTGAGCCGACCTGTGACAGTCTCATTGTCACAGGTCGGCTAGAACTATGAGGTGAGTGAAAAGCACTCACCTCATAGTTCTCCTTTAAAACACACATTTACCCTCATGGATTAATCTGTTTGGTGATTCCAACTAGTGATGGGCTCGATGTTCGAGCCAAGCGTGAGTTCCATTCGAATATTGGCTCACGAACACACAAACTGTCAGGGTGTTCTGCGGGCTATTTGCCCGCCGAGTGCTCCGCAAGGCACTGTGCCTTGTGAGCCCTGATTGGCTAAAGCTTTGCACCTGACCGACATTTTTTTTTTATCCGATTAATCGAACTTAATAATCGCCCAACTAATCGATTATGAAAATAATCGTTAGCTGCAGCCCTACACTGGACGTCGTGATTGCTGCTGGATTACATCGGTGGATCCTTTTCTTTTTAAAAAAAATAAAAGTCTGGCCTCTTTTTTAAAACTTTTATTTAACCCTTTCATGAATTACTCATTCAGAAGGGGGGCCGCATCTGGGTGCCCCTTTATTACATGGGTACTCTGATGTGAATAAGCCCTGTGCCCGCACCCCCACAACCAATGCCCCAGGGCTTGTGGGGAAGAGGCTCTTGTTCCCATCGGCATGGGGACAAGGTGCTTTTCCAGGGGCGACCCTAGAAAAGCACCCTCCCAGTGCCGACAGCATGTGGCCTGGTATAGCATGGAGGGAGGGCTGCTTGCTTCTCCTCCCCCCCCCATTCTTGCCCTGCCGGGCCTGTGCTCGGTTCAAGGGTCTCATATGGAATTTTAGGGGGGCCCACTTATCCCCCCCATTTTTGGGGGTGGGGTTCCTTCTTAAAATTCATACCAGACCTTAAGGGCCTGGTATGACTTTAAGGGGGAACCCCTTTTTTTTTTCCTTTTTTTAAAAAAATGGGGTCCCTCCTAACATTCCTACCAGACCTAAAGGGTCTGGTATTGTTTGGCAGGGGGAACTGCATGCTTTTTTTTTGTTCTTTTTAAATGTCATTTCAGTTTTGCTGCAGCAGGTTCTATACATTGTACAGGCAGTTTAAGGGGACCACCAGGTACGATATTTAAAGGAATTTTTCGTTTTTATTCCTTCACTTTAAGCAATGTTAAAATCACTGCTCCTGTAAAAATGGTATTCATTAAAAGTGTTTTTTCTCATTGATTCCTGTCCCCCAGGGCAGTACCCGAATCCCAATACCCTTTTTATGGACAATAAATTGCATATAAGCCTTCAAAATGGGGACAGTTGATTTTAAAAGTTCTAGCCCCATAGACTTGCATTGAGTTTGAGTTCGAATTTTTTCCATGTTTGAAAGTTCTAATTTGAACCCGAACACGGGGCTGGTCTAATTTGAACCCGAACACTAGTCCCAACTCAGACTGGCACTGCAATTGGCTGCTACAGGCACAGACACATAATTGCAATGTCACATGACACTTCAGCTATGTCAGTGCCACCATAAAGATCCTGCACCCCAGTTGTGGTAGTGAATTTGGGTTCCCAGTTGGAGTCCCATGTAAGAAAGCTGCACCTTCAAAGCTCCTCCCATTGCGCTGCCATGTCATGGTGGGTTGCCACACCACCTCTTCACTTGTTAAGAACGCGTATAAATTATTGCTGCTGCCTATCCAAGGGAGCAACACTAGATCTAGAATGTATCTTCATGGCATCCCATGGGGGTGAATGTCTGTATCTTTCTGCCATGTCTGGGATTTTGGTGTGTGTCTATACCTTCCTCCAGGTGAGCCTGCTCTCTGTTTGTGCATTGCTATATCAGGTGTGACAATTTAATTCCCGGAATGGACTAAAAAAAGAAATGGATTTCTGGGCCAGGAACTCGCGAAAACTTAACGCATCATGCGCAGGAGCATTGTCGTGGTGGAGAATCCACTTGTCAGGCCAGAGTTCCAGTCTTCATGCACATCTTCCCGCCCCTCCTTAAACTGCCTATGCCATTCAAAAACACTTGATTTCTTCATAGGCCTGTTGTAACAGAGCTTAAAGTGACATTAAACCCTCAGATTTTTTAACATAAAACAATACTGTAATGTGTGCCTTACTGTAATCCATGGTAGTTTCCCTTCTCTTTGCTGCTCTTCCTTTTAAATCTGTATCTGTTCTAATGCTCTGCAGAACTTCTGTTTTGCAGCAGACTGCCTTGTCTCAGGAATGGATACACGGTGTCTGTGTGTAGGTTTCTATAGGCTTGTAACCTGAGCCAGCACTACAGGAAGAGGCCCTGAGCTGAAAAGGGAAGTTCTTCCCAAGCATGAGAAGACATGAGGATTTAAAAGGAAGAGCAGCAAAGAGAAGGGAAACTACCATGGATTACAGTAAGGCACACATTACAGTATTGGTTTATGTTAAAAAATCTGAGGGTTTAATGTCACTTTAAGTTTCACTTGCACTTTTACGAATTTTCAGTCAAAATTTTATGTTATTCCGCTGCTCCAGATTCTTGTCACTCATTTTCTGCCAACAGCGCAATGCACACACGTGTTATACTTCTTCTACTACTCCGTAAAGACTTAGTCAACTGGTCTGAGAACCAAGCGAGTGCATGTTAGAACACGTCAGAACACGCTTGCATGCAAATGGCTGTGTGACTCATCACCATAGCGCTACGCTGTTCAGCTACTGAATTCCACTGGATTGAAAACGGACTTGGCAAAAAGATCTCAGCATCCAGCACACGTCTGGTGTCAGATGTATGTTTCCCCTTTTGTGCTTCGTGGTTCCTTCCACTGGCTCCTCTGTCCTGTAGAGACATAGGGAGTGGAGGAGTAAAATATTGAGTGCAGCGGGGGATGCCAACATTTGATATCCCAGGGAGTGTTGACTGCAGAAAGCAGACAAACTTTTATTTTCAACCCAGTCTAGTGGAGTAGGTAGCAGAACAGGTAAGTATTAGAGTTGTAAGTAACTCTGGGATAAGCAAATATTGTCTAAATAGAAGAACCATGTGTATTCTTACTTGAATCTCCGAGTGCTCTGTGTATTTTTTCCAGATCTCCGCAGTAGTCCAGTGTGAAACTTTGCCTCTGTGCAGGAGCTTCCTGTAATAAAGATCAGTCACTGCTGCTCTCTCCTTGTGCAGGGTGACTGGTCTTGTATCTGCCCCTTCCTGTAGTTTTCTGAAGACAGCCTGTAGTGACTGACAGCTTTACTCTCTGCACAGGCTATGTACACCACAGTGATGATGTCACTGCTACTTTTACACGGTAATAACTGAGTAAAGGTATTTGGTGCACACAAAGTAGATTTATATTCTTTGAGGCTATTGAGGAATATATTTAAATGAAGGTTTATCAGCTTTTATTGTTTACTTTGCAGGGAAGCCATTATTTCATGTTTTAAAAATAGCCACAAAGTCACTGCAATAACTAATTATTGGTTATTGTCATTATTGTTTAAAGAATAGGGTATTATGATGTGTTTTTACCCCCGTATATTTATACTGACAGCTTCAGCATTGCACCTACCTGTTCTTCCAAATGATTAACAACAGCCAGGTGGCCTCCTTGCATCCTGCACCAGCTTGCACTCTCCAGCCAGTTAGTCGCACTGGGGGATAGTTTATAACATGACACACCAAAGAACTGCCAATCAGATAGACAAAAGGGGCAGACTTCACCTGTAACAGAAATATTTGAGATCACAAAGTGTAGGACCATCCGGCATTGTATGTATATTAGGATGGGCGATTTTCTAATAATTCATGGGTTCAAATCAATGATGGTTTTCGACCATAGAGACAAAAAAAAAGGAAGGAGCAGGGTGGAATTTTTTTCTCAAACAAATAAAATTCTAACAGTGAGTGTGGTTTTTGTTCAAGAAATTTGGACGTACAGTGTACGTCTCCCGTCACGAAGGGGTTAATTCCAAAATCAAATGTTAAATTAGGGACGCACCGATACTAGTATCGATATCAGTGTTGATACTGAGTATTTGGGCAAGTACACGTACCGTCCCCAATACCGAAACTTCCGGTCAGAGGAAGATAGCCGGCTACATGCTGATTGGCTGGGAAGCCAGCTTTCCAGCCAATCAGCAAGGAGTCAGGTATCCGGCCAATCAGGAAGCTGGGAGGCGGGTCATTACTCATCGCCTGGCTTCCTGATTTGCTGGGAAGCCAGTTTCCCGGCCAAGCTCAATCAAGCAGGTTAAACAACATGGAGCCAGCTTCTTGGGCAATCAGATTGCCCGAGAAGCTGGCTCCATGGCAGCGGAAGCACCGGTATCGGTACTCCGTATCGATGAGTACTGAAAGCAAAGTATTGGTACTTGTAGTCGATACCGAAAAAAACGGTTTTGGTGAATCCATAGTTAAAATCAAACAAAATTTCAAACATTCTACAATTTTCTAATGGCATTGTCAAATGTTCTAATGAGATTTTTCATATGAACATTCGCATAAAGATCTACCAGTGAACCATATTATCTCGCTTTAAAATCATGTAACCTAGCGTTAGGATTTGTAACTTTTGTTGCAAGAAAATGCCTAAAATACCTTTTATTCTCAGTAAAAAAGCTGCTTCCTGCTTTTATTCTGCAGTTCTCTATACTGGCAGAGCAGAGTAACAGCCACACCCCTTATCGCATGCGTCCTGACATGGACATGTAGTGCTGAGGAAGAGAGAGGAGGGGTGTACCTGACCAGGTTTGTTAGATTACAGGCTGCACTGGGCATTGTGGTCAGGCCATTGGACTTAAAAGTCAAATTTAGACACTCGGTGCATCTGTAACAGGAAAGTGTAGGTAAGACCAATAAAACAGAAGTTGGTAGTACAATATCTAAGTGGTGTTTTAATATATGACTCTGGTTGGGTATTAATGACTCAGATATATATCAGATATATAAACATGGTACCTTCATCACTGGAGTTTCTGTGGTGACAGTTGTGCAATATGGCACTCTCTCGATGGAGAAACACATGGGAACTCAACAGGTGGCTGTATGTCTCTTGCAGACTGCTGTAATTCTTGTAAAGCTGCTGATAGTTGTGTTCCATCCTCTGTGTATTCTGCACATACTCCTCCTGCATTTGTTGTAGCTGGGACAGCGTCAGCTCCTGTCTGGACTTATTGTCCTGGATCAGGAAAGTGACATTACTCTGCAGGTTTATATTCATCTTCTGCTGGTCTCCCAACTCTTCCTGGCATCGGCTCTGGTTTATACGGAGTTCCTCTGCTTCCTGTTTTACATCACGGTGCTGGCGAGACACCTGAAGATCTGAGAGGAGGAAAGGGCAAGGGATTAACTAATGGCCAACACCACCCAGCTACTGTATATCCTACCAGCCTCCTAGATCTCTTACACAAAGGCCTTTATACTCAACCCTCAGCATTGCCCATCTTCCCTAGGAAAGATTCTCTGCCGTGACATACTTGCGCTCTTTACCGTCTGAGGATATGAAGGGGTCTTCAAATACTAAACTAAAGGATGACACCTTTAAAAACCAAAGAAGCAAACAAACAGCCTGAAATGCAGAAAAGAAAACAGAACCGCAGACACCAGACAGAATTGATGCCACCAAAGAAGAAATGAGTGAATGCATTGTATATACACCGATCAACCATAACATTATGACTCCCCACCTAATATTGAGTAGGTCTCCACTTTTGCTGCCAAAAAAGCTCTGACCCATGGAGGCATGGACTCTAGACCTCTGAAGGAATGCTGTGGTATCTGGTACCAAGCCTTCAGTAGCAGATCCTTTAAGTCTTGTAAGTTGCGAGGTGGGGCCTCCATGGACTGCACTTGTTTTTGCAGCACATTCCACAGGTGCTCGATTGGATTGAGATCTGGAGAATTTGGAAGCCAAATCAACACCTCAAACTTGTTGTTTTCCTCAAACCATCCACATGATGTAAAAGGAATCATGATTCATCAGACCAGGCCACCTTCTTCCATTGCTCTGTGGTCCAGTTCTGATCCTCACGTGCTCGCACTGTAGGCACTTTTGGCGGTGGACTCAGGTCAGCATGGGCACCCTGACCGGTGTGCGGCTCCACAGCCCCATACACAACAAATTGCAATGCACTTAGTGTTCAGACACCTTTCCATTGGAACCAGCATTAACCTTTTCAGCAATTTGAGCTACAGTAGCTCTTTTATTGGATTTTGCCATCCGTGGGAGTTACTGCAAGCACCTCATCTCTACTGGCCAGGACTGCTGAAAGGTGTGCGGAGAGCACCCTCACCAATTACAACTTTTTTTGGATTGGACTTTATGGACCAGCCTTCACTCCCGACGTGCATTAGTGAGCTTTGGCTACCAATAACGCTGTCGCCAGTTAACCGGTTTTTCTTTCTTGGACCACTTTTGGTAGGTCCTGACCACTGCAGACCAGGACCATCCCACAAGAGCTGCAGTTTTGGATTTTCTGTCACCCAGTTGTCTAGCCATCACAATTTGGCCCTTGTCAAAGTTGCTCAGATCTTTATGCATGCCTATTTTTTCTGCTTCCAACACATCAACTTCAGGGACAAAATGTTGACTTGCTTCACTTCATCACTCAGTGGTCATAATGTTATGGCTATTGCTCATACATACCAGGAGACACTGCCACATCTCAGCAAGTGTCTCTCCACACCCTCCTGGGGAAGTGGCCAGCTAGGGCCACGAAATGCATTGAGACAGTGTATAATATATACATTCCTCCACATTACCTATATGCTATATACTGTACAATCCTCAGTATCAATTCTCTACTGTATACATGCTTTAGTATTATTCACTACTGTATGTAATCCTCCATATCAATTATATACTGTATGTATACGTTCCTCAAAATACATTCTATTCTGTATACATTCCTCATTCTTAATTATATATACATTACATGTTCCTCTGCATTAACTATATGCTGTATACATTCCTCAGTATCAATTATAAACAGTATACAATCCTCAGTATAAATTCTGTACTATATACAATCCTCAGTATCAATTATATACCGTATATTTATACCGTGTAATTTATTGCAGCTTACCAGTTCTTAGTGGTGGTCCTTGTGGTGGCTGCATTGGTTTTCTTTTGTCAGGCAAGTACAGAAAAATACCTGTTGAACTTAACTAACTGGAATCTCA
The DNA here is from genome assembly GCF_000935625.1 of Nanorana parkeri. NCBI lineage: Eukaryota > Metazoa > Chordata > Amphibia > Anura > Dicroglossidae > Nanorana > Nanorana parkeri. The sequence goes on along the minus strand of NW_017307046.1, from coordinate 790,209 downwards.
AACAATCAGCTTTCCCAGCTATCTTCTGTGAATGTCCAAATCATGTGAGCAGCCTAGGGCGATAACCACATCTATGGACTGGTGAGCTGTAGTATATTACATTTTTGTTCATGGGTTTAAATGTGCTTTAAATCTAGTATCAGAGTTTCTTGTAAATGTCATTTAAATCTCTGACATGTTTACTTGAGGCTGCACAAAAATTATTTGCAGTTCCCAGTATTCGCAAAGCAAACTGGAGGGGTAATTGTGGAGCTGCAAACAATGCTTGCATAGAAATCGAGTAATCCCATCTCTTCTGTGTCATTCTACTGTGTAGCCATGTGGTAAGTGACCTCGATGGCCAATAGTAAGGCACAGGTGGTGAGATGAGGCTGAGCTACACAGCAAGCCCAAGATGCAATCTCCTTTATAGAGCACTCCAGGATTTTAGACTGGGAGACAGTGTATCATATGCAAACTGCACCACAGGTCTAAAAATCTAATTAAATAAAGATATACTAATATCAGATGACGTTTTCCATGATGGAAGATGGTGGGACTCACACAGTAAGAGAAGTGAGATGCCGGCTGTCAGTAAGATGGCGATCAGTAGAACATTTCCCACATTCAGACAGCAGTGGAAAGAAATCCGTGCACTCTTCTTAGTCTTCAGATAGACCCTGACAGATAAAGATCACAGAGATCAATTAATCAGACATAGAGCAAAGCTGTGCAGTTATCACTACAAGAAACTAGATGAACAATGGAGGAAAGGAGCTTGATGTTCTGCACTTAGCAACCAGTAAAGTAATACCTTTTATTTACCAAGATGATTTCTACACAGGATTGTACGATAATCGTAAGGTGTATGGGCAGCGTGCGACCGCATTTACTGTACGGTCGCACGAGTTTTGTATTACGAGCATGCTAGAAAACCAGCCGAAAATCGTACGGGTTGGTAGCGCGATTGCAGGACGAAAGCCACACGGGCCGAGGTGCACAAGCGCACACTGCCCGCTCACCATTGCAATCATCTGTAAGCTCTCCCCTCAGCGGGGAGGACTTGCGATGATCGCAAGTACGATCTGCCTGTCCAAGATGGGTAGGTCGTACAAACTTTTAATCACCTTACAACCATCGCACAACGAAAGTTGTACAATGGTTGTAAGGTGCATGGCCACCTTAACAAAGGCTATAAATGATAATGATTTCCATCCTGTCTTATCAATATTTCTGCAGACTTTGCTGGCGGTACCTCCAGCAGCCTCTTAGTCACCATATCATCAATGGAGACTCTTATCTAACGTCCAGCCAAAAGTGTTGGCTTTAGATACATTTTGAGGGCTCATGCACATGGCCGTAAAAAATGCTGTGTTTTTATCAGTGCAGTGAGGATTTTTTGTTAGATCTAAATATAATTTTCATAGCTGGTTCTAGGGGGGCAGAATCTACATGGAACTACTCTGTACTGTACTTGTGAGCAGGAGATTTAGTTTGCTATTCTGTGCTATCATGGGTGTAATATATGAGGTGCACTCACATCTTGTCCATGTTGGCCTCTTCTTTGGATGATTCGCGATCCTGCCGTACCAGTGTTGCCAGGGTCCTAAATTCCAGCTCTGCATACAGTTGCTTGTCTGATCTGATCTCTGGCTCCCAATCCAGACAGTTCCTGGTGAGTACAGGTGAAGAGCTGTCTCTGCGTTCCAGCTCCAGATTCCACAAGCTCACCCCTTTCTTCCAAGCCATCTGCAGCACTTTCAAGCAAAGCAATTGTCTCAACACTAACTGATCCAAATGTCCTGAACTAGCATACAGTGTGTCTATTCAATGTCTTCATGTAGCACAAACGCTGACAGATAAATTGTATCAAAATCCATCTCTTCCACGTCCTGCTCCCACTTGCCACATGTCCTTCACTTCCACACACTTTCATTAGTCCTTCTGCCTCTGTGACTTAAATATAGAAACATATACCAAGGCCATATCACTGCAGAACATTTCTGTCTGTCTGTCTGTCTTCTGTGCTGTAAACAATCATTAGCAAGCAGAATGATTTGGTGACCTGCTAATGCAATTGAGACTTTGCAACTGTGTTAAGCTGCCCATACACCTTGCGATCATCGGATGAAACTTTTCGTCCGATGATCGAACCGTCGTACAAGTTTCGTACGGCGGCCCCATCCTGCCTTGATTATCGCAAGGTTGGATCAGCAGTAATTAAAAGAAAGCACCTGGATGAATTACGGTAATCGACCGCACGTATTTTCGTCTGCGCATGTGCAGTGTAAATCGTACAAATTTTTACGTACGGAAACGCCACCAACCTTGTGAAAATCGTACGATTGACCGAAGTTTTCTAACCTGCTGGTTAGTAAAAAGTCGATCGATTGTACAGTATTTGCGGTTGTACACTGCCCATCAACCTTACGAATATCGGATGAAAACGCGATCACATACGAAAGTCGGCCGATATTCGTAAGGTGTATGGGCACCTTTAAACTCAGAAGGTCCACTCCATTTACACCCGGGCGCAGAGACGGGGCACCGCACTGCCGACCCCCCGGTTGTTACGCCACTGGCTGAATGCCCTTCGTGGTAGAGCAGGAGGAGACGGGGACCGGGACGGCGCGGCAGGGTCGGAGACAGGAGATGGGGCGGACGCACTCGCTGAATGCCCTTCGTGGTAGAGCAGGAGGAGACGGGGACGGAGCGGCAGGGGGCGGGGACAGGAGATGGAGTGGACACCCGGTGGAGATCGAAGAGGCAGGGTGAAGATGGAGGAGACTGGAGGGCCGATGACTGAAGCGGAGGAGGCGGGGCAAAGGCGGAAGAGGGAGGAGACTCCAGAAGCAACGTTGATTGGGTGCTGAGGCAGCGGAGGAGGCCTTTTTTCCAGTACCAGGTAGGAGGACGACTGTGCTGGCAGGGCCCAGCATAGATTCTGCAGAGCCCCCTGAGATCCGGCAGACTGCAGGGCCTCAGGGGGTCTCTGCAGGATCCGTGGGGGGCTTTGCAGGATCCGTAGGGGGCTCTGCAACCTGCAAAGCCACCACAGATCCTGCACGGCCCCCCTGAGATCCAGCAAACTGCAGGGTCTCAGGGGGTCTCTGCAGGATCCGTGGGGGGCTTTGCAGGATCCGTAGGGGGCTCTGCAACCTGCAAAGCCACCACAGATCCTGCACGGCCCCCCTGAGATCCAGCAAACTGCAGGGTCTCAGGGGGTCTCTGCAGGATCCGTGGGGGCTTTACATGATCCGTAGGGGTCTCTGCAGCCTGTAAAGCCCCCCACAGATCCTGCACAGCCCCCCTGAGATCTGGCAGACTGCAGGGTCTGTGGGGGTCTCTGCAGGAGACAGCTTCCTGAGGCCCGGGGGGGCGCAACATTTTGTTCTGCCCCGGGCGCCTGTAACTCTGGTTATGCCACTGCTTTATAGTACTGATAAAGTCCCATTAAAGTAGTAATACATTCTCACCCTTCTTTTTTTTAAAGGATACATGCAGATCAAACAACTATACATTGCCCAGCAAAGTATTTCTTTACATCTTTTCCCAAGCAGTTACAGGCATGATGTTTCTATAAACAGTTGGCGCCAACTTTCTCACCTTGGCTTCCCTGAACTTCCTGTTGAGTACAAGATTACAAGGAACTTGTCTTGAATTGTATTGTGACTGTAATGTCTTCCTTATATTGTAAAGTACTGTGCAAACTATTGGCGCTATATAAATCCTGTATAATAATAATAACAGAGCAGATTCCATCAGTTGTCCATCTACTATCTTGGAGAAGGGAACAAGGAACAGAGGGGAACAGGGAGCGGTGGAGTGTCTTGCCTTGACATGCCTCTGTGGCAAGGCAAGACCCTCCACATGCTTTTCTGCACACAGATTAGAATCACAGCTGGACCTGCTAAGTGACAGTGGCCCCTGAAAAGGGGGACGGTTCTGCGGGGTGATGGCAGGATGTGCTGGAGGCAAACACTGTAACCCCTTTTCTCCCAGGAGCCTGGCATGGTCACCTTATGCTGTATGCTGGGTTGTATATGACATACTCCTGATCACTGCACTCTGTACGCTGGGTTCTATATGACATACTCCTGACCCCTGCACTCTGTATGCTGACCTGTATATGACATACTCCTGAACCCAGCACCCTCTATGCTATATATATATATATACAGCAGTTGATGGTTGCTAAGCTGTTACTGTGTTAATGAAGTCCTTCCTTAAGTAGGCTGTGTGCAGAAAAGCATGTGTAATGGAAGAGTTTGATTTCTTAGAAATGATTGTGCTGAGGTTTGTAGATGTCTGTGAGGCTGGCTGTATCTGGATTTTAAGGAGGGCACCTACAGCAAGTGGAGCAGTGGAGAGGAGTAGTGAATTGGATGCCTATTGTATGGGGGGGGGGGGAAGCCTGCTTTAACACTGCACTGTGCACCCCGGCATTCTGTATATTGTATGCTGTGCTATATGCTACCCTCCCCATATTTTTGTACTCTAAATGCTGTGCTATAAAATACATACTGTAGAAACACTGCACTCTGTACACTGTGCTATACCACTAAGGAGTTTTTGAATTTCTACACCTCGTTCAACTAACAGACATGCTTTTGCTAGCAAATTTAAAGGCAATGAAATTGACCATTATTTTTATTTATTTTAAAAGTGCAGGAAGGCAAATAAAAAAAAAAAAAGTTTTGTTTATATCCTTGGTACCAAATGTGGCCACAAAGTAGTCCTTTAGTACTTGCTGTGCAACTCTCAAGCCTCAGCAGTCAGTAGACTGTGTTTCCCAGCCTAGGTACTTGCTTAGGCTTCTGCGTGTTTTAGTTGGTTCTTTTACACACTTCCCCACATTTTTGTGCTGTCTTTGACATTGTATATATTTTTCTGTGACCCTTTCTAATGGATCTTGCTGTAGGGAATATCAAATATTGAGCTAGTAAATTTTAGGAGGGCTATAGGGAGGGAAATGGTAGGGAAGTAATTTCTAAATGGGCTGTTATGGCAGTGGTAGCTAGCAGTCTCCTGTAACATTTTCCTAGTCTCCCGAGTCTTCAACTACCCCTATAGGGTGTCTTAATCCTGACCCTCTCCTGCAGCTTGTGCCCATTCTTCAACTACCCCTATATGGCGTCTTAATCTTGACCCTCTCCTGCAGCTTGTGCCCATTCTTCAACCATTCCTGTAGGGTATCTGTTAGAATACACATTACTGTGTTTATAGCAACAACTTCTGCAGTATACAATTTCGGTCACTAGAAGGCAGTATTTATAAGTTCTGTTATACAATATCTATGATACATACTCTGTTGTATTGAATAAGGTAGAAAATAAAAGCTATGGCTTCCTTCCTGTTTTTAGCCAAGCCATGTGCAGCATGCATATCAGAATGTGTGCTTGTGTTTCTCTGTGAGGCTGTGCCAGAAGTTCCAACATTATCTGCAGTCTCTGCCTGTCTTAGTAGTACATCTGCTGTCTCTTAAACATATCTTATAGTTTGTCTGCACTCTCTGACCATGTCATGTAACATGTCTGTAGTCTTTGGCCATGTTCTGTAGCATGTCTACACTTTCTGACCATGTCCTGCAGTATGTCTGCAGTGTCTGACTATGTCCTGTAGCATGTCTGCAGTCTTTGACCATGTTCTGTAGCATGTCTGCAGTCTTTGACCATGTTCTGTAGCATGTCTTCACTCTCACCATGTCCTGCAGTATGTTACAGTCTGTGACAGTTTTCTGTACCACCACATACAATGATTATTATCATAACCCTATTGAGGAATTTTTGGGGCTACACTGTATCAAGTTAGTTGACCACCACTGGTTTATATGTTAGTCCTATTTGTCATATTTGTCTGTTCTTTGATCATTGCATTTGAAGATCTCACTAATTACTTTGTATTTTCTGGTTGGAATGCAGATGTATCAGTATGAATACACTCTGACAGTGTTTCTATTTCCAAGGTGAGATGCAGCCTGTACAGTATACATTTTCTTCTTGAATGCTATAATAAGCCTGTTTTCTATGATCAATGAACAAAAGGACAAATTCTTCAAAAAATACAATGATAGAACACACTGAAAGGAGCTCAACCCAACGATTTATTTTATTTTGTGTGAAGTGCAACAGGCAGTAGTCTGTGGGTACTTCATACTTGCCATAGCAACCCTGCAATCAATAATCAGTGCTCTTAAATGCCCTTCAGGAGAATTTTTTTTTTTTTTCATGGTTAGTGAAATTTAGTAGATGCTGGAGAGTAAAAGTTTCCTAACTCTCTTGGGTACTCTATCAGTGAGATTTTCGAGTGCCTGGTTGTACACACCTGTTGTGAACATTTTAAAAGGATCTTGTTCTCTTGCTTGGAGTTTATCTATGTAATGTGAAGTGTCAGGAGTGGGCTAAGGAATCACAAGAAGAGAATAAATCGCCAGCTTACCAATATCTTTGTTGTTTCCTGTGATATGATTATCCAACATCAATAAAGGGGTATTGACAAGGAAGATATCGGTGTGCTGGTGACTTATTTTCTTCTCTGTTTACATGTGGTAGCATCCGCTTGTCACGGCAGCACCCACCATAGAGATTACACAGAGAGGCCACACCATTCTCCTTGTGTCTTCATGTGCCTGCATTTAGTCTCTGAATATCTTGTCCCTGGAATACTCTCGGTCTGCTGCCAGTCCTGGCCACAGCCTGTCCCTAAAATACTCTCTCCCTGCCACCAGTTTTGAGCTCAGCCTTTTCCTGGAATGCTTTCTGCCTACAGCCAGAACAGAACTGCTGGGCACCGGATTATGGGTGGAACGACCCGGCTTCGAAGAGTCAGTTTAGATTGGGCTTGGCCGATTGCATAAAAGATTCCCTGGTGCATTATCCTGAGCCGAAGACTTTGGAAGAAGCCATGCACTTAGCCATTAGGGTAGAAAGATGCTTGGAGAGGTCTGCATCCCTGGTTCCTAGCCTCCTTTTGCTATCACCCCCTCAGGAAGTCCTGGAGCCCTTTGTACCCTCTCAGGAGGAACTTACTGTATGCAAATTGAAGCTACTTGTTATTCTCTTGAGGAGAAAACCAAAGGACACTGGACCCTTGCTTATACTGTGTTGGTTGAGGGGACTTTGTTTGTAAATGTCCTAACGCAGGGGTGCCCACAATTTTTGTGTTAAGATCTACTTTTCAAATGACAAGCTACATGAGATCTACCAACGAAAAAAAACCTCTCGGCTGTCTCTCCTGGCTGTCTCTCCTTGCTTTTTCCTGGCTGTCTCTCCTCTCCCTCCTGGCTGTCTCTCCTCTCTCTCCTGGCTGTCTCTCCTCGCTCTCCTGGCTGTCTCTCCTCGCTCTCCTGGCTGTCTCTCCTTGCTCTTTCCTGGCTGTCTCTCCTCTCCCTCCTGGCTGTCTCTCCTGGCTGTCTCTCCTCGCTCTCCTGGCTGTCTCTCCTCTCTCTCTCCTGGCTCACCTTGCTGTATTTTGCAAACAGTGTAGTGCTAATATTCTTTGATGTAATACATAGCACTTCAACCACCAGAAAGGTGTCAGGGAGCTTGGCTCAGCAGACTCACGCTAATAGGTAATCATGTGTGCACAGCTAAAAAAATATACCAAAATGGAATAAAGGGGCCGCCGTTCACACCCTTCCTGATCTACCAGCATCAGCTTTGAGAGCTACTGGTAGATCACAATCTACCTAATGGGCACCCCTGTCCTAACGAATTGAGAAAGGAAAAGGCAAGGGGGATCTGGGTCTCCCACTCTCAACTCTGTTACGAGGCTCCATAAACAAATTATTTGTTTCTGCTCAGCTTGCCTTAACCCATCACCTCTCGGCCTTCATAGACTTAGGTTCTGTCAGCAACTTCATGGACAAGCGTTTTCCATTACATCTCCAGATCCCTTTAGTTACCCTGGAAAATCTTTTCTCTAATATTGCAGTAGATAGTTCACCCCTAACCTCGGGCCTGACTACCCTTCATAGTATACCCCTCACTAAAAAGCCCCCAATGTGATAGCTAGAAAACAAAGACAGTTCCTGTTAATGGAGACATCAGAGGTCCCCAAGACCCCTAATGTCACCTAGGGACCCCCATAGAAACGAATGAAGCACAGATCTGCTTCATCAGCTTCTTCTCTGGCTCCCAGCCAGAGAAATGACAGCTAAAGGTGGAAGTGATGTAATACACATCACTTCTGACTTTGGAGAGAAGTGGATAGATCAGCCGTGGGAAATGCTGATCTCTCCTCTCTTTGAGCAGCCGCTGTGCCAGTGTTCTCAGTCTTGGGCAGTGCAGGGGGGACAGCAGTGCCCGGGATAATCGGCGGAGGAGGGGGGCGCGGCAGCGAAGGGGGGGCGCACCATACAAGGTCATACAAGTGATCGGCCAGCTATAGAGCCGGCCGAACGCTTGTATGAGACAGCCGGTAACGGCTGTTATCCTTCCCGGCGGGATTCTGCTTGTGCGCGCCCACTAGGGGGCGCACACGAGCAGAAAAAAATTCACATACATGTACGTCATCCTGCCAAAAAGGATCCGCATTCCGCCCATATTTTATGATGGGCGGACGGCAAGGGGTTAATTCCCTTCAGGTCTGCTGGTCCCTTTTCTTCGCCTATTTTGAGTTTATCATTACATATCGTCCGGGTTTTTAAAAAAACAGTTGCACTATCTCTCTTCTGCTCTTTTTCTCACATTTCCTTTGATGTTTCTGATGCCTGAAGTACTGTCCAGACCTTTTCTTGGAGCAAGACGCAAGCTAGTCTCGCTTCCAGTTCTGCTTCTCAGAAAATATTTGATGATTGTCTTTGCCCCTGACCTCCTCAGCTTAAAGTTTGGAATTGGGTATGGCTCTCCACAAAGAATTTAACCCTCAAGGTTTTCACTAAAAATAATTGCTCCCAGGTTTATTGGCCCCTAAAAAGTGGTCCAATAGATTAACCCAGTTTCTTTCAGAGTACAATCTCCTGCTTCCATGAAAATCCCTAATGTTATTCAAGTCTCTCTTCTGAAACCAGCTCGCCTGAACACAGTGGTCTCTTCCCAGTCGCCACTGATTGTAAATGGTCAAGAGGAGTAGCAAGTGGGGCATATTTTGGATTCAAGAAATTTCATAAATTCAGTTCAGTCCACTGGAAGCGCTGCAAAAGCATACAGCTCTGGGATTAGCATAGTCTTAGATGGGGCATTATTTAAACATCACTAACGCTGCTTTCACAAGCCTGTGTTCAGTCTCTGAATATATTGTCGGTGGAATATTCTGTTTGCCACCAGTCCTGATCTTTTCCTGTACCTGGAATACTCTCTGCCAGCCGCCAGTCCTGACCTCAGCCAGTCCCTGGAGTATTCTCTGTCTGCTGCCAGTCCTGATCTCAACCTGTCCTTAGTAAACAGTTTCCCACATTATTCGGTCAGAGTATATAGTTTAAGTCCTGGGAGATTTGAGTACCAGTAGGTGTGCTTGCCATAAGGGAAAGTCAACTGCTACAGGTGAAGTCACTTGCCACCATTTACTCTGTATCTGCATTGGATTCTGAAAAGGAGCTGGAATGTGTAAAGGTGGCCAAGAACACAAAATCCCCCTGGTGGACAGAAGCAACCCGGACTCATGGCAAGGACATCTAACTGTTGAAGTATCCAAGACATAAGATGACTCAGCCAACTAGGCTCCACCTATGACTAAAATGTCACTTTTGGATGGACTGACCCTTTAGTTTATGTTTTCAAAGACAGGCATCTCAGCTGATTCAGAAGATGTTGGAGCACCCAAAGGCCATGTGACCAATGTCTCTTCATCAGTCACAAGACCAGGCTTTTTTTTTTTTAACATACAGGCTTAAATTCTTTGGGCCTTCAATATTCAGTCACAGTATCTTTGATAACAGACTCGTGCCTTGTGTAGGGTTGTGGTGAGTTTGACAAATTATGCTCATGGAATTATTCTGGTTTTGTTAAGATCAATCCAACTAAAGACATCAAGTCCAAAGAAGACTGGCAGAAGGGGAAAACCCTTCTGTGACTTACCTCGTCTTCAAGTAAAGGTTTTTGGGGTGTAAACCCATATCATCTATTGGTTCCTGTTCCATGATGAACAGACAGAACTTTCATTAACATGGTAAACCCTACTATCATATCAGTTATAAGCACAATTTATATTTAACACAGGAATACAAATGTATTTTAGCCATGTGACTGTAATTTTCAAATCTTATTGGACTCAACTGGAAAGAACTGTCTTTTAAAAAAAATTTGTAATCTTATCCTGGCTAGTAATTAGTCTTCTTCAACTGGTCTTGTTCTGTAATGTTGAAGATGATTCTTAGCTAATCCATGCCACATCATTAGTTCTAATGAGTGTCAATAACATACCCTAGCTTTTATATCCACACAGATAGCTCACACACATTAATCCCATCACTGTGTGTTGGCAGTCTCCGGCCACCTAAATTAGGATGGAGACTGCCAGATGACCCCGCTTGGAGCTCCTCCCACCGGAGCAGCAGTGACGCGACGCTCGGCGAGGTAAGCAAGAAAAAAGAAAAACAGCGCAAGCTTTGGCGCTAGGCATCGGGACATTTTGACAAGTACAAGTACTTGTCAAAATGCCTTGTATCGGGCCCGATTCCGATGCTAGCATCGGTATCGGGACATCCCTACTAAGAATGAGATGATGCGTGGACCTATATGGGTTGGACTTGATGGATGTATGTCTTTATTCAACCCCAAATACTATGTAACTATGGAATATATCAAGGCAGATACTGGTTGTCCAAGAACTGGATAGGAGATGTGAAAGTTGTGGAAGCACCCTGTTCTACTTACATAATCCCATCATTGGGGTCAGGAAGTCTGCACAGGTTTTAATCCTAAACGTGGTGGAAGGTGCAAATTGTGGTTCAGTCACTGGGGTAGAGATGTTAGAATGGCATTATATGTGGAAGACCATTGTTGTCAAAGGCCCCACCCCTCTATGGGGTGTTTGTTCCAGTTTGAAGTAGATGGCCTTTTGCATACCTGTTGTCCTCACTGTTCCTGGAGATTTGACTACAATTCACACCCTCAGCCAGGATTAAAATGTGTAGATTTCCTGACACCAAGTATGGGATTATGTAACTAAAACAGAGTGGTTCTACAATGTTTACAACTCCCATACTGTTCTTGGACAATCAATATCTGCCTTGGGATGCCTGTGTTGTGTGAATATAAATGCTGGGGTATGTTCCTGACAATCAGAACTGAAGTGGCTTGGAAAATCTACACAATTTCTTTAGTATTACATAGGGCTCGTAATGATTAAAATTTTCCTGTTCGATTAATCGAAATTTTTTCAATCGATTAATTATAACGCACATACAGATCCAACTACATTGGCCTATACACATACAGCACAGCAATGAAGTGATAAAATGAACTAGGATCACACTAATCCAGCACGTTATTAATCTCACGTGCCCCACTCAATATGGCCGCCGCTTGAGTGGGGCAACTCAGAATAATAACGTGCTGGATTAGTGTGATCCTAGTTCATTTTATTACTTCATTGCTGTGCTGTATGTGTATAGGCCAATGCCAGGGTTCCCAACCTGAAATAAACAATTTCAGGGAGGTGTCCCTCTCATTTCAGGGAGGTGCCCTCTGCTGATTGACAGCAGCAGTGGGCGGGTGCATTAGCTAGTTTGCTATTGGCTATTGCAAAGTGCGATAGCCAATAGGAATCTAGCTATGCAATCGTATGCCTTTTTTTTCTTCTCTGACTGACGGTCAGGCCGCGGCTCCCGATGTCAGAAAAGAAAGAAAAAAAAACAATCGCAGGGAAAGGTTTAATCTGCTCAATTGAGCAGATTAAACATTTCCGGTAAAAAGTGTTTCTCTCCCGGGCGGCTAGGAGAGTTGGGATGTGTACTCACCGGCTCCATCGGGTAACGAAGGGAAGGGGGAGGAGTCCAATGACGTCACGAACATCGACGTCACCGGACTCCTCCCCCCTTCCCTTCGTTAGCCGACAGCCACTTGGGGAAGGAGTCCGGTGACGTCGATGTCCGTGACGTCACCGGATCTCCGACGGAAGACCCGGAAGCCGGCGGAGAGGTGAGTACGGATCAAAAGAACTTTGGTCGATCAAAAAAATTAATGATTAATCGAGGGATTAATCGTTAATTTCCGCAGCCCTAGTATTACAGAACAAGTCCAGCTGAATGTGGATAGCTACTACTAGCTATACCATGACCTGGATAAAACTGAAACTTCACAGACCTATTCTTATCCTGGTGTGTTAGTGTTGTGAATTGAGCCAATTTGTGAATTGGATTGGTTTGGCCGGTCACCTAATTTGTCCCAAAAACAAGCAGGTTTAGGATATAACGTATATCTGCAGTATTTTGCGCAGTTTGGTCTACATCCATAAAGTACTGTATAGGAGCTGCAATTTCCATTTCTGCTGGTGTATAAAATAAGGGTGAAGTCACACCTTTGTATGGATATTAACAACCCGTGCTGTATATACATATCCCATTCATTTGTAATGGGCCCCCAAAGCATAGCAGAACAATACATGCACCTGACCATTTCAACCCACCACAACACTTGGATGAGAATACATTGTGTGGTGCACTGCATTAGTTAAAAATGGGTCAGGTACATATTCTGGTGCATTAAACATGCACAAATAGGTATTAATAGACCTTGAAGATATGCTATCGTCAAAATGTAAAAGTCTTAAGTGTTGAAACTCTTTATCAAATCAGCTGCTGAAGAGTTATATGTATTCTGACACACCGGACAAATGGTATCCAATTTTAAGCCATCACAGTCCTGATACATGTTCTCACTTAGTAAGCCCTCATAAAGGGATTTATATGAGCCCCCAAAATGTGTTGAGTATATATACACAGTACTGTGCAAAAGGTTTAGGCAGGTGTGAAAAAAAATGCTGTAAAGTAAGAATGCTTTTAGAAATAAAAGTGTTAACAGTTTATTTTTATCAATGAACAAAATGGAAAGTAACTGAACAGAAATCCAATTAAAAATCAATATTTGGTGTGACCACCCTTTGCCTTCAAAACAGCATCGATTCTTCTAGGTACACTTGCACACAGTTGTTGAAAGAACTCGGCAGGTAGGTTGTTCCAAACTAACCACAGATCTTCTGTGGTTGTAGGTTGCCTCATATACTTGTCTCTTCATGTAATCCCAGACAGACTCGATGTTGAGGGGCTCTGTGGGGCCCAAACCATCACTTCCAGGACTCTTTGATCTTTAAGCTGGAGATAGTTCTTAATGACATTGGCTGTATGTTTGGGGACGTTGTCCTGCTGCAGAATAAACTTGGGGCCAATCACACACCTCCCTGATGATATGGCATGATGGATAAGTATCTGCTTTTATTTCTCAGCATTGAGGACACCATTGATCCTGACCAAATCTCCAACTCCACTGGCAGAAATGCAGCCCAAGATTTGCAAGGAACCTCCACCATGCTTCACTGTTGCTGCAGACACATTATTGTACCGCTCTCCAAACTGCCTCCTGCTACAGCCAAATATTTAAAATTTTTACTCATAAGTCCAGGGCAGCTGCTTCCATTTTTGTAATTTACTTTACAGCATTTTTTTCACAGTTATATATATATGAAACTTACAAAAAGAACCAGCTTACCTGCTTAGAACATGTTATTTATTCAGGTATTGATGTAGCACAACCGTCAACCCACTCCTGTGTGTCAGTAATTTGGGGATCTGGAAACTCAAACATGCAGAATGCCTAAACTATCAAATATGAAGGACTAAGCCATTTCTTACAGCCACCAGATACAAACCTTGTTTGGGGGTATGAATCTGACTTGTGATACATCAAAGAAAGAGAGGAAATTACATGTGGAGATCTATAGAATTGTACTGAACCAAACTGCCTCTTCCAGCCTCTCCAACCCAGCCTTTGTTGGCTTGTATAACAAAAGTGTTTGAGATCTTTTCGACTGGGGTAGGAGGGCAGCAGCACAAGAGAGTTTCCTCAGAGTGGCAGGAAGTATAAATCCAGGCCTGCCTGGGTATATATTCAACCAGCTGTCCATGTGGACTTATAAGTACACTCTGTAAAATAAGAGTCGATACACATCTGTTATATTTGTTTATTTCCAGCGGAACTGCAGTTCTCAGAACTGAATGGCAAACTGTATCATCATGCTTATGGTAATGGATGTTCCAAAGCTTCTTTTTTTTTTCCATTCAGCCTGCAGCTAGGTTGCACAAGCCAGCCAGGCCCTGAGTGACTAGGCCGCCGTGCAGACAAGCTTCTATAGTCCATTCGCTTTCCAATCTGTCCAAGGGCATGAACTGCACTGTCTCTGTGGTGGCTGGTGCGAGACGTCACGCGACACAGTTACGGCAAATGGCTAATCACATGGGCATTACAGGCTGACTTAGCAGAACACACGGGTGAATCTAGGATATAGAAAATATCTTCTACTGTTCCAAACCATCACAAGTGCAGCCTAGGCCTCAAGGTGGTGCTGTTTACAGGTCCGTCTACAGTTTGCATATATACTTGTTGGAGACGATGCAATTAATAGATTAACAACTTTTATAACCTGTCAGTAAGCCAAAACAAACAAACAAAAAACATACACTTGTCCTATTATTTAATAGTATAGTCAGGTCTCCTCTATTGTCATATAGCAGGCAGGTCACCCTGGCCACGTTGGCACAGACACGCTGAATTCCAGACCTGGCTATTGTGGCACGTGAGTGATTAAAAATAATGATAAACATCATAAAACATAGGAGAGATGACAGCAGCTGCCCTATAACATTTACTTTACAATAGGACTGTAGAATTTGGCAGTATTTTTTTGAAACCCTCTTAAAGGCAACCTGTGCTGTGCCCATGCAGGGCAATACAAGGTGCCCAACAAGCAGCACAAACTCGCTTTACCTTCACTCCCACAGCACACAGATATACCCTGTACTTTCAGATATGGAGGAACAAGTGACTCCCTCCCCTTCCTTTCACGTGACAGGACTGGTCCTTGAAGACTGGCCTAGTCCAATAGGTGCAGGCAAAGTATCCTCAATCCTGGCTGCAGATTACACTGGGCAAACCTCGTTGCTCCAGGAGGCATGGGGAAGCAAATAGAAGGAGAGAATGTGCAGTTTGCGGGTATGGCTTTTCCCTGCATGGACAAAGCACAGGTTCACTCCAAAGTGGTGACATGGAACAAAAGATAAAATAACCTATGACAGTGCATAAAATAGTTTTCTAAAAAAACCCACTTCTGTAACAACTTTGGCAAGGAAATCCATTTTCTTTATATTTACATAGACGGGACATTATGCAGTGCACAAGGAATATAAGCAAGGTCTATGGCATTAATATTTTTTATATACTTTTTACAATCTCAAAATAAAAAAAGCAGCTGTTGAGTCAACGACGCACCAAAAAATAGTTCTCCTTCAATAAATTTTTCATTATCATAAGATGTAAGGACAGCGGTAAAGCTTGGCTCCACAACCAGTGCGGACAATAATATACTGTCTGCCGTGACTAAAATCTATAGCAAGCTCTAGGTAGGTCTCTTGCCATGTGGGAATATGAACACCAGTTACTCCTAAAAAGCAGAATGTGTCTGGACAGCTTGGAGGAAGGAAAGCAGAGGTAGGTCATGGTGGGTTATACTAGTAGTCAAGGCCTGGATAGACACCAACGAAGCATGTTTAATTTACTTTATATGGATGGCAGAGTCTGTTTATTTTGGAGCTCCTCACTTGCTCCTACTGCCGCATCTGTCAAGGTCAATGGACAATTTACATGTATGCTGGGTGAATAAGATTTATCTAACAGGGACAGTACTTTAAAAGTATGTGCAGGCGTTTGTGTGCATTGAAAATAATCTGTTAAATGTTTTGCCTTTTGTGTGGTCTCGCTTAGAATTTAGGAGTGTCTTACATGTAGTCTTACTCTTTAATCACAACAGGCTAACTTTAGAGCCCGACTCCAGATAAAACAATTTTGTAAAAGTTTTGGATAGAGTATGGAAGCGTAAGAGCCTTTGTCAGGTCTTTGTTATCTGTGACATCAATGTGGAGATATTCAAGACAATAACATTTAGTAGTCACCAGGACAGAAAGATGTCTATAGTACTAAAAACCTAACAGTGGTTCTAATTCTTTACTACTACGTACTTTACTATAAAATGTTTTGTTGCTCTCTGTCCACAGGGACAGGAAATGAGGTTAAAGCTACCTACTGGCGGCACACACAGTAAATACCATGACAAAGGTTTAGGCCTTCTCACTCACCAAAACTAGGGAGAAAAAAGCTTTGGCCAGTATTAAGCGGCCAAGCCATTTAGTAAACAACTTTCATGTTTAAGCACCTTTCACATAATCGATCATAGAGGATTTCCTACTATCAAATGTAATTCAGTCATCTAGCTTTTCTTTATTTTTGTAAGGCTAAAGAAAAAGATTAAAAGCATTAAATGTGTTGTATGGGGCATACTTATAAAGCAGCAAATCATCAATCTGCTGATTATCTGCATCTGTTTTGCAATGAAATGCCTGAAGGTAGTTTAAAGGAGAACTATGAGGTGAGTGATTTTCACTCATCCTCATAGTTCTATCCAACCTGTGACAATGAGACTGTCACAGGTCGGCTCAGTAGATCGGGAAATGAGCGAACACATACCGGCATTCGCTCACTTCTCGATCCTGTCACGGCTCTCTGCCGTGACAGGGGAGGGACTGGATTCCCCCCTCCCCGCTCCTCCAGCGCTGACTGGCGGAACGGAGGGTACAGCTGGCTCTGCCTCTAGATAGGCAGAGTCAGCTGTCACTCATGCAGCTGGGCGGATCTAGACATAATTGTCGGGATCCGCTTCAGCTGTGGCGTCTCAGTATACAGCTTGCGGTATACTGAGCTTAGGGTGACGGGAGGACACTAGTTTGTGTCCTCCCGTTACCCTAAGGAGAACTATGGGGAAAAGCCCTGACCCCATAGTTCTCCTTTAAAGGCATTTTGCATATAAGCTTTTGCCAACACAGTTGCATTCACCACAGGTTCAGCAAAATCTTGACTTCCAGCTTTTTCATTGGCAAATCTGGATCTTAGTAACATTCACTATAATATACTGAGCCTATGGAAATGTCGAGTACTGCTCAGGCATGACTTTTTCCACAGGCCTAAAGCTGTCTCCATGCATTTTTGAAAGTACATGGCTTTGCATTATGGCATATGGAGAAAGGGCATGCAAGTATTGTACATGTTGGACCAACAGCTCTGTGAAAAGAACTAAAGAGTTGCAGCAGCTGGCATAGGACAAGCGGAGGAGGTCACTCTTTGTTCGGATGTACTGAACTATATGTAAGAGAGAGAGGGCAAGGGGAAGGCAGTCCAAGTTTGTAGGCATGGTGAAAGGTGGGTGTTTCTAAAGAACATGGTTTATTGTGACACACCTTTTCACATATTCCAAAATCATCTTCTTTTGCAGCTCTCAGAATCTGGTCACATGACATCTTAGAGCCACAAAGGAAGTCAGAGCTGGAAGACCTCTGGTTCTGTGGTGCAAACGTCCCCTTGTCCAGTCCTCTCGTGCAGATAAAAACAAAGTTAATTTAAAAAGTTTAAAACTATTATTATGAACTGTTAAAGTGAAAAATGCATTGTTTTCACATTTTTGTTCACTTATAATAAAAAAAATCTGACCAGGATATTTATTAACCCTGTGTAAACATTTTAGCTAGGCATGCAGATGCAACTAAATTTGGTTAAGCAGTCTCGGTTCTCAACTGACAGATCATTGATTTTGCCAATGATTCACAATTCAAAGTATGAAGACCCAAAGGGACGAGTATTGTAAGATGCTCTGATTTCTCTATTTGTTTTCCACTGCTGATAGAAAAACATCTTGTGCCATTGACCCACTGTGCATGTTGGTGAATCCAGGCCTACTTTGTAGATAAGATAATCTAAGCAACTTCTAGGTCAAAGGTGAGGTATCTCTGCCTTATGACCATCCAGCTAACAAAGTTTAAAAGGAAATGAATCAATGACCAGCTTTCCTCACACCAAACAATGATGACATATACACGGAAACACATAACTCTATCATAAACGATGCAGGAGTCTTCTTTTCATGATGCTGTACAGTAAAGATATTAGTGGTTTGTACAAAAAGTGCGATGGAAGGAATAACTTCTTGGAATCAAGCCTCTAAAGACACCTTCACCTCACAGTACTGGAGACAAATCATCTGTTCATGGGTTGTCCATCCAACCTGTTCAAAACGTTGACATTTAATATGTGGTCACATCTGTGGAGTTTTTTGTATCCATTATTACGAACCATGACAACAGGATTCCCAAAACTGTGTAACCATAATATAATTATTATAAAAAGGTCTCTTCTTTAAAGTTCGTAATAACATACCCTTCAAAAGCCAATTCTTATTTTTTTTTTTTAGCTAGAGGGGGCTGCATAAAGGTGAAATTCAAGCATCTGATAAACTGTGTTCTGCTATTAAGGAATCTCGTTAATATGAAACACTTATTTTGCCTGTTTAAGGAAGATAAATGATAGAAGTCCCTTTTAACTTGGACAGGGGAAGTCTCAAATGTCATCTCAATGCTTGGTAAAAGATATTCAAAAATGGAAAATCTTTCAGGGAAACCGAAGAAAAAATAATTTCACCTTTAGTCCAACTCTAGTTAAAAAAAAAATGTACAAGCAGGGTTCCTCTTGATATTAGAAGTGTGTATTGGAAGATGGTGAAGCATTTTTAGCACTCATGCAGCAGGAAAGGGGTTAAGAAACCCAAAATAATTTAAGGTGCCCCTTAGGTGAGCACAGGCAAGGAGACAGGGCGAGCATGCAGGCAGAACAAAGAGTGACTAGGTGTAAAGGGGCACCAAAGTGCCACGTCCAGAGAGTAAGTGATGAACTTAAAAAGTCAGGAGGAAAGGAGAGGCCAAGGAGAGGGAGGGCAGAAGAAGATAAACAACC
>NW_017307046.1:749370-771211 GCF_000935625.1 Nanorana parkeri | reverse complement strand
GGTTTTCTTGGCTTTTTTTTTCATGGTTTATCAATATGGCTGCTGTTCTGTTAATGATCCTATATATTTCAATCTCTATGAAAACTCTAAAACACAACGTGTTCTGTTGTGTGCTGATCTAGGCTCCAGTTGGTGTAATAATTTGAAATCTCCACACATAGGCAATGGAGATCACCAAGAGTATTATGCACCAGGATACTTGGTAATACTGATAGAGGTGTCTATTAATGGGTATCCTTGGCTGAAAAGTGCTGGGCACCAGGATATCAATTGCCTGTCAGGAAAGTGGAGTATTTTTGCTTACAACACATATGGTGACATGTCTGATATGCATGTTAAAGTGAGCAGAGAATTTTGTCTGGAGTCCAACTGTAGGGTGGATACAGGGGATATGAGGGTCTAAGATTCCTCCTGTATATAGCTCGCCCCGAGGTCCTTGCACCCGCACACCTTTAGGAATCTAGAATAGAAAAAAAATATATATAAAATACTCATATTAGAAATGAACATTCAGCACCAAGCTAGAACTGCCCAGTAAATCTACATGCTAACAAAAATATTTCGTAAACCAAATTACAGCCAGTTTCTATTATATATGATAGACACTGGGAGACTCGAGATCAACTACTTGGGACTCTGATTCCCAGCACCACCCAATCTCAAGCTCCTTGTACATTTTTTAATTTATTTTACAACAGTAAGACTGAGGCCCCATGGCAGGGAGACGTTGCTGTTTAAGTTCCCAAGAGCTAAAACAAGCCAATGGATGATTCACCTATCCGGAATCTGGAATTAAGTTTTGGGTGGAACACCCTTAAAAAACATTTCAACATTTCATATTCAGACAGATACAAACATCTACTGTGTTTTATAAGTCCTGCTGGCAATCTTACTCCCCTAGATGGAATCCCCATCACAATAACTGGACTCAGGACAATAAGTGATGCCATTATATTTAAAGGGGCTTTTTTGATTATAAGGAACCTGTCAGAAAAGAAAAATGGAAGCTGCTCTAGGTACCTTGGTACAAGCTCCTTTATGCTGGTTTCACTGCCCCAACCATTCATACAGACAGTGGAGTGTGGGAACTATTGGGCTGCATACTTGTTCTAGGTTACTAACAAAGAAAGGATAGGAATGTTTTTGGAACAAGGGAGACTTCCTCTCCTACACCTAGTAGGTTTCCAGGGACTGGGAGCCGAAAGCTCCACCTGTTGATGACACATATTAATGTCACAAACCTAATATATGGAGAGTGGTTTAATCCTCCAGGCAATGTAAACAATAAAGAGATGACACTCTTGTCCAGAGGATGTTCATCTATACTGTAAATCTCTTTAAATAGCAATGGTGTTGGCAGTTAAACAACATCTACAGGACATTTTATAAATCTAGAGGGTAACCAAATGCATTGAAGCCCATATACGAGTGTGACACCACCTATCCATTAAGAATAAGAATAGCAGGGTTGCCAGACCTTTTAGTGGCTCTGTATAATCACCTACTGTCTGACTGTAATGTTTAAATTGCAGAATTTTTGTTGCTGGAGTATAGGGGGGTTTCATTGCTGCCCACCTTCTAGGGCAAACGGCTAAACATACAGTTGAAGTATATATATGTTTACTGTTTTACCTGTCAAAGGGTTTGTAATTCTGAATGGACAATCTATGGCAACACCCATAGTTCATAAATAAGAAATTCAGCTTCCTATATCACTTCTCTGCCTCCATCCTGCTCATTAGACATTGAATCAGCCTCATTACTTCTGTCCAGTGAGTAGGGAGCTGACCCAGACAGCAGCAATGATAAACCCGGAAGTAGCAGGCTGACCCTAAATAACAAATCCTATGGCAGGTGAAACATTAAACTAGGGATGCACCGATACCGATACTAGTATCAATATCAGTGCCGATACCGAGTACTCGTACTCGCCCAAATGCTCCGATGCCTAGCCCGATACTTCCTGTATCAGGAAGCGCGTCATTACACGCTGCCCGGTTTCCTGATTGGCCGGGAAGCGGCTCCATGCTCTCTCGTCACTTGTGATGAGAGAGCATGGAGCCGACTTTCTGGCCAATCAGGAAGCCGGGCAGCATGTAACGGCACGCTGCCCGACTTCCTGATTGGTCAGGAAGCTGGCCAATCAGGAAGCTGGGCGCCGTGTAATGACACAGCACCCGGCATTCTGATTGGACGGGAAGCCGGCTTCATGCTCCCTCGTCATCTCATGAACAGGGAGCATGGAGCCGGCCTCCCGGCCAATAAGAAAGCAGGGCGCCGCGTCATTGCATGGCACCCGGCTTCCTTGATTGGCCAGCAAGCGGGCTCCATGCTTTCTCGTCACATAGTGACGAGAAGCACGGGACTGCTTTCTTGTTAATCAGGAAGTCGGGTGGCGAGTCTTTACATGCTGCCCGGCTAATCAGGAATCCAGGTGGCTAGTCATTCCACGCCACCTGACTTCCTGAATGGGACTTCCAGTACTTGGTATCGGCGAGTACCGGAAAAAAATATATCGATACTCGGTACCGAAATACCGGTATGTATTAAACGTATGTGTATTTTGATTCTTTGCCTAGAGCTCCCCTTTGAAAATACACTTATCATTTGAAAAGATACCCAGTACAGCAGAAAACACGTGTCTATAAAATATTTTCACAATAGCGATACAAAACAGAATGTGCAAACCTGATGCACATAATTATAATAAAGAGCAGACATATGAAAAAATAACATGATTTATTATGGAAAGAGCTACTGCCCCTGGTTAAAAAATTATATATGAGCGACAATAGTACATATATGAATCAACAGCATAAAAACACATTGTACTGATTTGTTACAAATTATTGGAATCACAGCCAAAACCATAAGATCAGAAAATGCTTTTCTCTGCCTCTGATTAACAAGCTGAGGTGTTTTTGCATGCTGCAAATGATTATGGGAGTAAAAGACACAAACCTGACAACTGGTACTCCGTGCCGTCTCATAAATAGTCAATCTTTTGATGTAAACTTCTGAAGATTTTTTTTTGATAAGACTAAGAGGGGAATCCTAACTAAAATACATTTTGGGCAAGGTGGAATACGTTATCTGAAGAGCCAGTAAGCCCAATATATAATCTATGTACAGGACTGGAATTATTACAAGTTACAGAGACATGTCAAAGTGTCAAAGGGGCTTATCTGAACTGACAAGGTTTTAATTCTGAGGACACTCTAGGCTGAGTTCCTGTCCAATAAACACACAGAAGGACACAGGAGGTCTCTAGTAAGAGTCCTTCAAATTAAAATGGCCAACATAAAACAGTGGTCTAAATCTGGCAACACGTTACAATATAATTGTGTCATTTCATTTATATTTACCAACGACTATTTAAAGCAAAGAGCCGGTCTGATTCGATGTATGTTGAACAGAATGTTTAGGTAGGCCCTTGTACTATATGGTAAATCTACAGACAACTGTACCAAGATTGTCCAATCACATTGTAATAAGTGTGGTCAGTTTGAGGATAACTCAATAATATGTTGCTTCAATTCCAATGTTGCTTGCATTGACTGGGTTAATTCTGACCTCCCTTGGGGTCTATAATAGAAGCATTTGGTTTGCTACAGCACAGACATTTTCCATCTTGTTGGAAAATCTAAGGGCCAATCCAATCCTTCACTTTTCTATGTAGAGGAGAAAAGAAACAAATTACGTGTGCAATGCTGTCATTGTTGACATGGGTGTGGGGTTCTAATCACTTGTTCAGGAATAGGTATCACCCCTGTATTGGGGGACATAGCTTTTCATTGACGAGCAGTCTTAAGGCACCCATACACATGAAATGACAGATGGCTTTATTTGGCAATTTTTAGGGTACCCACAGACACAACAGTTCCTCTGAGGAAACAGCAATCATAGATTGCAAGCTCTCAAGAGCGGGGCTCTCCTATTCCTCCTGCCTTGATTTGTAATGTAACTGTGCTGTTCTCCTTTTGTTTTGTAAAGCGCTGCGCAAATCCTGTATAATAATAATACATATTAATAATAACAGCCAGACAGAGTAACAGAACTTGTCTGATTCCAGTTTTGTGTCCTGATAAGCCATCAGTGGAGGTGTTGGTGGAACATCTCCCCCTTCATTACAGGACATGCCAGTGGACTCCGATGTCAGAGGGTCAGAATCTTTAGTGTCATAAGACATGTAATTAAACTGGGCATTTCACGTTTCTGTACATGGCTACTTGGGCAAACAGCCTAAATCACAGAAGATTCTATAACAATTGATGTTTCTCCCTTTTTTTTTTGCAATTAAAATGAACTGGATTTCAGATAACATGGCCAGTGACACCCAGATAGGAATATCTGCCTGTATGGGAAGGTTGGAGTTTCTGTCCTGTAACAGGCACGAGGAATTTGTCAAAATAGACTACTGGCAATGGGCTTTTAGCATTATGGAAACCCCCCAAAAAAGTGAGGTGCGTTCACTATAATACAGTCTTTAACATTATAAACATATATTATGGCTCACTGCAGAGCAGAGCATTGCTTCATTATATCGGGAAGCCATGGATTGCCTATATCATTAAACATATATCTTCTATGAGATAAATCATTTCTGGAGTTTTATATACATCTATAATTTTTTAATACTAAAAATAAAATTGAGTGATGTTGCCAATGTATAACCTATGGCTAATGCACACCACTGGATGGAGTTTAAAGTACATGGCAGTAGTTGGGCAGATTTTAGGACAAGTACAACAAAGAGTTTGGAATTGCCAGTGATAAACTTTACATGAATAGGCAGCAAACGTTTCAAAATGATCATATCTGTAAATCTGAAGCATCGTGAGATAACACACTGCTATAACATTTCTGCCTCCCAAATGAGCAAGACCGATAAAAATGCACAATTGTAGCAATCTTTGGGCAGGCATCCAGCAGAATATGGGTAACACAGATATGAGGTCCATTTTCTATAATTGGGTAGTGCAACAAAGCAAAAAATATCTGCAGCGCCAGATGCAGAAAGCTTCCAGGAGCCCTATACCGCTCTTGTTTAATAGCGGAAGTAGACTTTTATAAGGTTCCTTCACCGAGCCAGGTCTGTTACAGGCGCTGTGGGCTTACAGCCAGGGTAGTCCGGGACCCTTTAGCGCTAGATTCCAGTCAGGTGCTGACATCTTCAGCAAATCCTGGCCTCTGAGGGATGCAATATCACTACTGGAGATCCATGGCACTCAGCAAATGGTTAAGCCTTGGGGAAGTAACATAAATCACTACTCTGCTGTAAAGTCTTCAGTGCCTCCTGGGCTGGATTCACCGTTAGGCACCAGACTCTGGAGGTGACAGTGCTGTACATTGTTATTAGTCATTCATTCAGTCCTTTATGGTCAGGATAACGAGGGAAAATCCAAGAGTGGTGGACTAATTTATCTGAAAGTTGGAGTACACTATTAGTGTATCAATATTTGCTATTAACCCACACCTTTGTGCATACATGCTCCACTGGTGAGAATCCAGCCCTGGCTGACCCTCTCTTTGCGTTGAGACATATTAGTAAAAGCAAAAAGCACTGGAGACCAAAAGTGATGACAGTGGCCCGCAGAGGCTAGGACTTATGGAGCTACTGGCTTCAAGCTGGAGTGTGTTATACTACAGGGTTCCACTCTCCCCTTACTCTGGGCTGATGGGTGAATAAAAAGACCCTTTAAAGGTCATATGATTTGGCTGTAAAACCATCATAAAATAGAGCAATATTTTAAGATGGGAGAAACAGATTTGGCTAAGACAGGTCCTCCTTGATTAATATAACCACCAGCAATTACCTTCTCCACAGTGAATGACTAATCGGCCCAACTTAAAGAAGTACTTCAGTGTAAACAAAAACTTTTCAAGACTTTGTTATGGCCGGACTATCAAGATATAAATAAACTTAATCTATTCATATTTTTGTCCAGGTTTCTGAAGCCAGGAGAACCTCCAGTAGACAATTTGGGGTTAGGGTCAATTAGCCAGGTTGGACCCTTTGGGTAACAGCCTACACTTTCTAACATGTGCCTATATGCTCTTTGGGGTAAAGAAAAATCTGTTTATGGTGGAATGGTTAGTCAACACCGAACCTGCACTTAAGCCTATAGTCACCTTTAGTCTTCCACCATAAGACTTTCAACCTTTGTGGTAGAAATAACTTTCTTTTGTCATCCAGAAGCACTGGTACCACTTACTGAACTGAGTATCTACACCTTCTTGATATCAATTTGTGGACAAATGATTCACAGCAGGAAATGTCACAAAAGGATTATTTGCATGGATGCGTGTTCGACAAGGTTAATTCTACTGTATTTCCATGGACTCAATCTTTCTGTAACTATGGACACATGTACAAATGGGGTTCAGGTGGATGAAATACAAGTTGTTATAGACTCGAGTTGGGAAACTGGCCATACAGTTTTAGCTCCCTTTACTGTTCTTTATACACCGTGTGCCAAGGACAAAGCTAACCGAAGCCAGCCACTGGGGCAAGCAAGCAGGTTCCAAGGGACACGCACATTGCTGGGGGTGAAGCCCCTTTACAGACAGACAGGCAGATGAGGTTAGATGTAAGTCTTGGCACCTTTGGCATTTTTGTCCAAATAAACTTCGATGTAGGATGATGGGACATAACCCTCCTCCTCCTCGTTCCTGCGGATCCGTGTCCATCCATCTCCTTTATCCTCCTCAATGACGTTCAGTACTTCGCCTTCCGCTACAGATATAGTTCCTTCATTTTCACCTGGTGGGACAAAGCCAGAGTCAGCAGCGTCCAATTACATGAAGTCATGCAAAGCTGTGCAGGAAACTATAACTGTACTATAAGTGCAGGAATCTATAAGGGTACTACCATCAAAGGGGTATAAGGCTTTACAGGTTCCTATTGTGGGCAGGGGCTCTTCGTCATCGAAATCATCATCGAACTCCGTGGGCGTCACCTTCACCTCCGTCTCCTGGCTCTGGTCTTCTGTGTAACTGCCATCTGGGCTGCTCAAGAGAGAAAACCATAGAATCACTATAGCAACAGACTCCAGAACCACCAGAGGATACTGCAGTGTGAGGAAAAGGTCCTCAGGCTAGCTGAATGGCAAGTACTGTATTGTAAAGCTCAACTCAACTTTTTTCTTTAGTTTTGGGTCGGGTGTACAAGGAATACAACCTATGCCAGGTTTCAACTGCAGTTGGTGTCCCTGTTGAAGACATTTTTTTCTGTAAGATTTAAATAGCTATCTTTGTATTCATAGAAGGGGTTTATCTTCCTGTTCTGTCTAAGGGCTTGTTCACACCATTGCCAGAACAGATCTGGATGCGTTTCTGCAAACACAGTCATGCGCGTTTATGAAACGATGCGTTTATTTTTGTCCCAATTGGTTTTGCTTAGGTTTTAGGGGCGTTCCAGTCCAATCTGGTGCCTTTGCATGTAATGTTCTGTGCATTCCAGACCAGTAAAAATGCAGCACACTGTGCTTTTTTTTATTAAAGCTCTGGAACTGAACACAATGGTGTGAACTAGTTTCATATTTGAACAAATATAACCAAGTTAATATAATACTCAACCCCTTACCCTTAGCTACGGTGCGAGCTAGTGACAGTTCACTATATCAAAAATTGTAAATATATTGCACTGTGCTTTATGCAATATTAGACCTTGTATAGAAGAAGTCAGAAGTGACTAAATGTGTCGGTGGGCGGGACACACTGGCACCACAAGGAAGTGTCTTAGGATGCGAGTGTATGTACTTAACGAATTTAAAATCTCGTAATATACAGGGGTACGGGTACTCCTAGAATGAGATCCTAATAGGTTGGACTTGATGGACTAATGTCTTTATTCAACCTCAAATACTATGTAACTATGTAACTATGATTCTAAATTCATGTAAATGCAACTTTTAATTCTACCAAAAAATTTATTTTGATACTACACAATGGGGAGTATGTATGTGCTTTCTGAGCACCTATGGAGGAACATCGGCATGAGAAAAGAAAAAGGTGTAGCTAGTATAAATAGAGGTGCTTAACCCTTGGATCCCAGGGGATCGGAGCGGTGAAAAGAGTCTTTTTGGCAAGCTTATGTGGCTCATTTGAAAAAGGGTGACCATTGAAAGTTGGTGAGTGCGGATATACACTATATTACCAAAAGTATTGGGACACCCCTCCAAATCATTGGATTCAGGTGTTCTGTGACATTTCCTTGCTACTAAATATTCTGCGGTCAACTGTTAGTTGTATTATAACAAAGTGGAAGCAGCTGGGAACAACAGCAACTCAGCCATGAAGTGGTAGGCCACGGAAAATGACAGAGCGGGGTCAGCGCATGCTGAAGCCCACAGTGCGCAGAAGTCGCCAACTGTCTGCAGAGTCAATAGCTACAGACCTCCAAACTTTGTGTGGCCTTCAGATTGGCACAACAACAGTGCGTAGAGAGCTTCATGGAATGGGTTTCAATGGCCGAGCAGCTGCATCCAAGCCTTACATCACCGAGTGCAATGCACAGCGTCGGATGCAGTGGTGTAAAGCACGCCGCCACTGGACTCTAGAGAAGTGGAGACGTGTTCTCTGGAGTGACTAATCACGCTTCTCTATCTAGCAATCCGATGGACGTGTCTGGGTTTGGTAGTTGTAGGAGAACGGTACTTGTCTGACTGCATTGTGCCAAGTGTAAAGTTTGGTGGAGGGAGATTATGGTGTAGGGTTGTTTTTCAGGGGTTGGGCTTGGCCCCTTAGTTCCAATGAAGGGAACTCTTAAGGCATCAGCACACCAATACATTTTGTACAATTTCATGCTCCCAACTTTGTGGGAACAGTTTGGGGATGGCCCCTTCCTGTTCCAACAAGACAGCACACCAGTGCACATAGCAAGGTCCATAAAAGACATGGATGAGCGTGTTTGGGGTGGAGGAACTTGACTGGCCTGCACAGAGTACTGACCTCAACCTGATAGAACACCTTTGGGACGAATTAGAGCGGAGAAGCGAGCCCGGCCTTCTCCTCCAACATCAGTACCTGACCTCACAAATGTGCTTCTGGAAGAATGGTCAAACATTCCCATAGACACACTCCTAAACCTTGTGGACTCCTTCCCAGGAGAGTTGTAGCTGCAAAGGGCGGGCCAACTCAATATTGAACCCTACGGACTAAGACTGGTATGCCATTAAAGTTCATGTGCGTGTAAAGGTTGGCGTCCCAAAATTTTTGGTAATATAGTGTATGTCCTTAAGCACAGTGGAATCTTGGAATCTCGGTTTTTCACTATCAGTGAAGAAGCAAGGAGGTGTATTATATACATGTTTAAAGAGGACTACACAGAAACTGAAAGGGATTTAATTCACTTAATAAGTCACTTTACTTTCACTTTACAGAAATTTGGAATTCACAACTGTATTAGTTGATACATATCACGTTCTATTGTAATTCAATATTTTATTAGTTTATGTTTGTAAGAGATTATAAGATTGTATAAAGTGCAGTGCAATATATTTACAATTTAGCCTCATTTTTAGCATTGGAATTAATGTGTATGCATTTTTGGTCCTGATGAAAAATGTTCCGGTTAGGAGATCGTGTGAACAAGCTCCAATTCCTGTCTGCAGGACAGAGTTGAGAAGAATCTCTCTCATCATGACAAAGACCAAAGTAAAATTCTGGAAAGAAAGCGCTGAACCCGCAAAGATTCATCCTTTTGGTGTGGCTGAGTAATTATGATGCCAGAGTCAGTATAGGTGAACTGACTAACGGACAGGCAGCTTCTAGCTTCCAGGAGATATCCACTGTCTTCTTGGTTTGTAGTGTCACATTGCAAGATTGCTCCACACTTCGTTTAACAGTCCATATTTATCTTTAGTCAATGTAATTTGGCAGCCCAAACCAGCTTCTGACAAGTGCTATTCATTCTTACAATTGTATGAGCCTCCAAAATGTCCTCCAACACTACATTGACTGAAAATGTATTTGAACAATTAAAGTGTGGCGCTTTAATTCACAATCTCGCAGTCAAATCCTGGCAAAAGTCTTACACCTTACAAAATCTACTAGAATACATGGTTTTTTTTTCCACAGTCTGTGACCCCACTGGGGAGATTTTTGCTCACTCCAAGTTCTGTCTCACACCAATCACCTGCACAGGAAGCAAGGGTAAATCTTCCTCATCGGGAAACCGGCAGTGGATTCTAACCCTTTCTTAATTTTTTCAAAACTCAGTGGGCACTAGACTATTGCAAAATGTGTTCAGGGATGTAATCATGAAGTTGTTAGTTTTTGTGCACCAGAAACTGGTTTAGTTATGAATGGATTGTGGACAATTTATCCAATGTAGGGATGATCTCTTGGGCACTCCAGGCTTCACTTAGTTCCTCTGTTAAGAAGCCTGTGGCCTACAAAGTGCAATAGCTTAAGCTAAAATTTTCACAAGCAAATTAACGAGTGATGGTAGTGAATCCCCCATCCATGCGGCTCTGTCTAAGGTTTCCATTAATGAGAGGGAGCCTGAAGGTTTGGCTTCAGGCTCCCTCTCATTAATGGAAACCTTAGACAGAGCCGTATGGAGGGAGGATTCACTGCATGGAAAGGATTACATGAGGATTCACTACATGGAAAGGATTACATGGGTTTAAGCAGTTTGATGCTTAATTCCATGTAATCCTTTCATCACACTCAGTATACTGTACCTCTCCCGGTCCTGTACACAATTATTGACTGGAGCAGTGTTTTGTGTTTCATACAGGGCACTTTGCCGACGGGAGCTGTCATTGCGGACAGGAAGTCTTCCTTCAACTTCTGCCAACCAAGCCTGCAAAAAGTCCAAATTTTGATTAGTCAATCTATCACTGTATATAAAGTACTGGTTCTGTAATACCTGCAGAGAACTTATATTGATGACTTCACCGGACAGGAGTTGCTGTAAATGTTGGTTAGAAATTTGATTTAATGTGTTGTTGCTGCTCTTACTGGGAAGATTCTAAGCAAAAAGCTACCTCTCAATCAGGCTCCTAGTGCCTGAAAATATGTTAGACTGAGAGTACATTGTGCTATGTACTACAGCTGGATTGCCTCATGGTGAATAACTTCCTACTGATGTTTTAATTTTCTTTGGGTTACATAGTATTTGAGGTTGAATAAAGACATATGTCCATCAAGTCCAATCTAGTGTGTGCATGTAGTTGGTTCTACTGATGTGTGCGTATGTATAGGTCCATGTGTGATCTAATTTTTAAGAGTACCTGTACCCCTGTATATTACGGTCCCTAAGGAAATCGCCCAAAAGCTTCTTGAACGATTCCACACTCTTAGCTGAAATCACTGTTTGTGGCAGCGAGTTCCAGACCCTAACCGCTCTAACAGAGAAGAACCCCCTTCTCCCCTTGTGCTGAAAATTTCTCCACCAGTTTTAGGTGGTGGCCTCCAGTCTTTGTTATGGAGTTAATCCATAACACAGGCATGCAGCAAGTGAGGTCAGTGAAAAGTCAAAACTCTTGATCTGCATGTTTGCTCCAGGTCAGCATGACACCCAGTCAAACATAATTTTTAGGAGAGCCAACATGCTTATCCTCAATACAGATTTCCTTTAAAGTGGACCCCCTGCTGCTACATTTGGCTGCCAGGAGAGAAGAGAGTAAGTCTGTGTAGAAAGGATCCTCCGGAAAGGTAAGGGGGTGAGTCACATGCATACTTAGTACTTGTGGTAAGGAAACAAAGGTAAGGTAAGCAGATAGTGGTGCCACCATTACACTGAACATGTTACTTTACACTGCAAAGGCAATGCACAGGTTTGTTTTAAGGAATTAAAAAAAAAAGTGTGTGTCTTATTGTGGCCATTGGCTATGGTTGGTTAGAATGCTCTCAGCTTGGGTGAAAACAAAATATGGACAATCCGCCCAACCCTTTAAATAAGTGTTTGTGGAAGGTAGAGCTTGGGGTCAATGCCCCTACCCTTCCCTGCTATGACACTTTTCTATAGACTGAAGAACACATATACTCACTTCAAACTTTTGTACTTCCACACGTAGTTTCTCCATGTTATTTCCAATCTCTATCAACTTCTGAGCCACGCTGCCAGCATCTCCCATCTGTGGATTCTTCAGATAAACGTCTCTCATCTTCGTCAAAGCATCTCTGTGTTACAAATGAACAAATAAGGGACTGTTTAATATAGCCCATGTATAAAGCTGGAATAGTCAAAAACATTTTAAAATCTGATTACTAGGGCTTCCGATTCATTTGGCACTCAAGTTTGAAGACCAAGTCCACCACGGGCTAGTTGCTTAAAGCAAATCTAAACACAAAATAGATGAAATTTAGCAATGTGTATCATTACTATTCTTTCATCCTTGGATGCATCTCAGTACTGCTGATCTGGTTGTCATTTGAGGACTGAGGACAAATGCTCGTGCAATGTGTGTCCGTACAACCGCTTGCAGTCCCCACCAGTGTACATCACAGTGTGACAACACAAGATCAGGATTGGGACATAACTGTCACCCTATAACAGGAAGAATATAAATTTGAGCTGTGGATGGCCCTGCCAGGATCACTTGGATGTACAAGGGCTGGGCCGAGCTGTTACAGTGCTGTCCAGCATCTCCCTGTAGTAATAGTACACTGCTATAGTGATCTATTGCTGGCTGATTGCAGCCAGTACACTGCTATAGTGATCTATTGCTGGCTGATTGCAGCCAATACACTGCTATAGTGATCTATTGCTGGCTGATTGCAGCCAGTACACTGCTATAGTGATCTATTGCTGGCTGATTGCAGCCAGCAATTGATCACTATTAGAAGTATTCTGTTTGTTGCACAGCTGCATGGGAGGGGGGTCCTGGATCAATATGTCATTAAAAAAAGTCAAGAAAAAAGAAAACTGTAACAAATATATCCTATAAATAAATAGAAAACTATTCCAGCCCCAGGTAGCAACAATGATGCCTGATGAGCTGGAGAATTTTTATTTATGCAAATGTTTTGCCCCTGCATTGGGGAAAAAACAACAAGAAAATACAATATGTTTAATTTTCTTTTTTATTTGTTCCCAATAGGTAATAAAAAAACAAACAACAAACAAATACTGTATAATACATTAGGATAGACTACAAAACCTAAATGATATGAGAGGAGCGAGACATCAGTGAAGTGAAAAAAACAAAACACTCTGGGACTTGGGGGATATAAGGCCCGGGGACTCAAGTGGTTAAGGATCGCCATTTAGTTTTAGCTGCCAGCTGGGATTTACCCAACTCTGCGTGTAATAGGCAAGAGCAGATGGTGGAGATTAACCCTTTGGGACCTTGTGATTTTAAACCCCCCATTAATTAATAGATATCATGACCCTTAAATTGTGTTTCCAGCAAATGACATAGCTGTAAAAATCAATGGGAAAAAAAAAAAAAAACTGCAAGCAGATCATGTTTGCATTGCAGTTGTGGGAAGGAATACATAGTGCCCTCCAGATAAGCATCGGATAGTGTAACAATACTATGGGAGCGCCATATTTCAGGAATTAAAATAGTTCCAGTAGAGGGTTGTCCCACAAAGACACATTTTGAGATGTGTGTTTTTAAAGATGCGGGGCTAAAACAGTTGAAATTTTTTTTATGTTTTTTAACTTTTTGACAACATGGGGAAGGGTAAGAACTTCTGTCAGGTTTATATGAATGTGTTTCTCCCTGTTGGGAGGAATCCCTTACTTCCTCTCCTATTGACAGTGGTCACAGAGGCAGATCACCACTTTTGGATAGCACTGTTTTTTAAAGGATTAGTTCACCTTTCTGCACATTCTCCAGAAAATCCCCCAAGGTTTCCATCACCCCCCACCCCCCCCACCCCAGCACATTGCAAAGAATTGTTCAGATGTTTAAAAAGCTGCCCCTTTCCTATTGCATACCTGTAGGTTCTGCATGGGTGGTTGACTACCCTCTGTCCTGGCTAAACAGCAGGATGGGCCAGACATTAGAAGTGTGCCGCCAAAGCATTCAGGTTTGCAATAGGAAAGGGGAAAATTTTATAACAACAGATATTCTATCATCCCTTTTATAAAGTAAACACCTTTAAATAAAGCTTTCTGGATCAGTACACAAGTTGCTGGTCTGTATATGGGTAAGCACCCCCCTCCCTTGCCATCAGACAGCCATAGCATTCCTCACCTCTGATCAATCTCTTTCTGGATGTCTTTGTTTAGCTCGTCAACCTTTTGCTGCAGCTTTTTCCGCCTCTGTTCTGGTGGCAGGTTGCTGAAGTCCTCCGGCGTTGCCCCCTGGTGGAAACCAAAACACTATAAGGTCACGGTTACCATCTGCTCTAGTGGCATGCACTAGCTAGGATCATGCATCGCATGCCAAATAAAGGAGTAGGAGGGGAAAGCAAACAAAAATGATTTTCACACCACCACAGGCTAGTGATTCCCCGATTCAAAGCTTTACACCGCTAAGTGCAATGAGATTGCCCACTTCCAAGATACTGTTAGTAGTGTTGAAATGTTAACAAAATGGCAAGCTTGTGTACATAAAACTTGCATCGTATTCTTAATTTGGAATTGTCAACTTCTTCAATTTAAAATGTTCAGTTCACATTTGCTGCATTTTTTTTCATGTAATGCATCTGCTGTGTGTTCACCCCAGAACAACTCAACAGCCATAAAACACATGTACCCTGATAAATGCACAGCACCATATTTGACTTCTGTCTGCGCTCAGGTTGTCCAGCAATCAGCATTAGAAACTGCCAAGTATTACCAGTGACACAATGCAACTCATGGTATCGCTCAGCCCTCCATGCTACATTGCTACCCGAGGATTGTCATTGCAAAGCCTGACTAGGAAACGGTTCCTCTGTGCCCTGATGCTGTCAAAGATGCAGATAGCAGGAGGGGGCTAAGAGACATCATTTTTCTTGTGTTGCTTACAATGCTATTTTCTGGACAACCGAAAAACGGAAAGAATTCATATATTGTGCTAAGCATTTATCAAGGTACACGTATTATATGACTGTTTAATGTTCATAGAGTAATTCTAGGGTGATCTTCCAGTTTGAGGATAAGAGCACTGAGGTCCCCATCCTTAAAGCTGAACTCCAGGCAAAAACACCAATTCACGTAGTTATCATTTAAACATCAAATGAAATGCAGCCATTTTAAATAACTGACTTTGTTTTGTGAGCCCCCTGCAATCCCCTGCACAGCAGCAATGCAACTGGGAGAGGGATGGCCAGTACAAGGAACCACATCTGGCTCTGCTGCAGGCACATGTCCTGACAGGAAGCATGATGACAATAGAAGAGGGAAGACGGATTCATTTTACAGTGTGCCGATTATCCCCCATTGTCTAATCAGTAGACTGGGGCATTGTTCTTGATCAATGTGTGATCTAGGACCTGGACATATTGCCTGGCAGGGCTGTCTGGATCTCGAGATTGGCTAAACAGAATTACAAATTCTTTGACAGGTAATGTGTATTCAATTGCAAGCCTGGAGTTCAGTTTTAAGAGGACTGTAAACTATATTTACAGACTCTATTATTTAATACTCCCCTCCCAGATAGTGAAATGAATTAAATAAATAACGGGACGTACAGTATATACCTCTTTTATAAGTAAGACTGCACAGTCTCTCAGTTATATTTATTTAATATTCTGTTTTTTCAATTATTCTACACTTTGCTGTATCCTATCCATTTTTATTTATTTTTTGTTGGCTTTATTGAATAGTTACTGGACCAAAGACATACTGGGAATACCTTCATACACCATGTAAAAGTTCTTTCATTTTATGAGATTCCCTCTTTTTTGGTGATGCTGCCTATTACATTAAAGAACCAATCAGGAGGCAGGAAAAAAACTAACTTTCTACAGTAAAAATGTAGATTTGCATATATTTGCTGCTTGTAGTGCATACATTAAATTGTGCACATGAACCTGCATTTTGTCATGGGGTAAGGTCTGATTGGTCAGGTTTTGTACAGGTACACTTTAAAAACGACTAGTTATTGGTTGAATGGGATTCTGCCTTTCACTCCTTGTTCTTTACTCAATAAAGAAAACATAAGCAGAAGTTTTGGCTGTAATAAGCTTCTTCACCACTAGATGGAGCACTAAGACTTCTCTAGGGATGTCTGACATTTGTGCATCCAGAAAGGTCTTCTCTCTAGACACAAAGCAGAGAACAATGCCTTTGTTTTATCATTAAGCTGAAAGCCAAAGAAAACTGGAGGGATTCATAACAACCAGTCTGTCTATATCCAAATACAATTAACAAAAGAAGCTGGCATGGCAGTCCTCTTGTTTATAAGAGGTAGGCACTCTGCAAGATGTTATACGCCTGAGCATAGACCACATCTGATACAAACTGATCGCCTCATAGCATAGACGACCTTTGCTTAATCACTAAGTCAGCCCAGCTAGGCTCTCTACTGTTATAGTGACATTTCCCAGCAAT
The DNA here is from genome assembly GCF_000935625.1 of Nanorana parkeri. Classification (NCBI taxonomy): domain Eukaryota; kingdom Metazoa; phylum Chordata; class Amphibia; order Anura; family Dicroglossidae; genus Nanorana; species Nanorana parkeri. Next base: position 754,770 of record NW_017307046.1, on the reverse strand, counting down.
GTCCGATCTGCCGCTGGTCAGCTCCCACCGCATTCCATCTGAGAGCACGCCTTGCCATGTCTGCCTACTCCTAGATGCCTTGCACGTGCCCTGGCATCTGCTCTGTCATCAAGCAGGCAGAAGATGAAAATCCCAGGTTGGGGCGGAAATACAGCTGCCCAACAACTAGCCAATCTACCAATGAGAACAGTGGGTAGAAGGGGAAATGTAGAATGGGAGAAATAGAATACTAACTGCGCGGCAACTATAAAAATTTGGACAACACCATTTGTTATAGTTGTTTTGCTCTATATATGATTAAGGGGTTGTTTTTTACTTCTGTTTATGTGTCTGGTTTATAAATCTCTATGTACACAGGGCAGCCCTATGGGTTCTTTCCACATGCAGGTTTTGATTAGTACCGTGTTTCCCCGAAAGTAAGACCTAGCACTATTTTTAAACATTCCTGTAATATAAGACCTACCCCGAAAATAAGACCTAGTTTGGGGGTGGCCCAGAGTGCAACCAGAGTCATGGCGGGGACTAACCGCTGCGCCGCAGCTCCCGCATGCCGCCCGTGTCACAAAATAAGCAGACACCCGTCTGCCTTTGCTTAGAGAGCTGCCGCCGGGCAGAAAACGACATTTCCCAGCAGGCAGTGGCACAGCGCGGCAAGGAACGTATGGTCAGTGGGGTCGGGGTGAGGTGACTGAGCCACAGTCACTGTGGAAACTTCTGACTGGAGGTCTGTGCAGTCCAGCCTGGCGACGAGAGAGGTGGCTCCCTGGCGGGGATCCCACAGAGAACTGTGGACGGCATCAGAGAGGAGAGCTCCAGGACAGCTACGGCCTGCAGGTATTGTGACACTGTGTGTGACAGTATTTAAAATAAGACCCCAAAAATAAGACCGTGTGTTATTTTTTGGGGGGGGGAAAAATATATAAAATATATATATAAAACATTTTCGGGGAAACACGGTAGTTCTGCGATTCCTACAACCCTCCTTCTCATCAGACCAAGGTGGGGGGTCTATGAGTATGAGCTGATAAACATAGTAGACTCTCTATTCAACTAAAACTAGCCATACACTGTTCAAATGCCGCTGAGCCATGCAGACCAGCGTGTGGCCCCCTCAGGTCTCTATTCAACAAAAGTTGATTTTTCAGCACAGAGCTGATTGAGAAAAGAAAAACAGTGTACAGTATTGCCAGCTTTTCTGAACTTAGCACTCTTTGAAGTATGTCTAAAGCCAAAACACTTTTTTTTTCATTTTGGATACAGTAGAGAAGGGTTAAAACACCTGTCAGGTTTATTTTCCCACTGGGGAGATTTTCCTTCACTTCCTGTCCCGTAGGCACAACAGAAGTGAGAAGAAATCTCTCCAAAGTAAGGAAACTCCTCTTAGTTGTCATAGCATTGATGTGCCCATGGGAAGACTTCCCCTCAGTTTCTGTTCTAGTGGCAATTCCAAATTTTGGATTTCTTCATCACTTTCAGTCCCCATCACCATGGTTACTAGAACAAATACAGTGAGAAAATCTAATTGATGGTTACACCAATAGAGATGATCTGAGATTGAAGCACCACACCGAAAATGAATCATTAATCAAAGTTAATCATCCAGCAAAATGTATTCACTCTCAGATTGCCTCAAATACAAACTAAGGAGACAGTCCTTTGGTGTGGAGAAGCTGCCAGACCCCTGAGCATCCAGATATTAGAGACAAATACTTCCAAGTTATAAAATAAATGTTGTTCATATCAATTAAACTTGACAGAGATTCTAACACTTCCATACACTATCCAAAAATAAAAACAGTTTTGGCTTTAGAGACACTTTCAGGCTTCAAGGCCGGCACGCACAGCTCCGTGCTGCATGCGCAGCCGTATCGGGCTGCTCCCGAGAAGGACAGGTGCTGCGTTTGATTAGTACGCAGCCCGCCCTTCTCTATGGGAGTACGCGGCCATACGCCCCCCTACGCTCTCCCTACACGTCCATGCGGGTGCCCGTACTCGTACGTTGACAAATCCTGTCTGCGTCCAAGCCGGGACACCCGCACCCTGCACTTGGGGTGAGTGTAGAGCGGCGTATGGCCGCGTACTCACATAGAGAAGGACAGTACTAATCACACGTAGCACCTGCCCTTCCCGGGAGGTGCCCGATACGGCCGTGCACGCAGAACGGAGCTGTACGCACCGTCCTTTTCTTGTGTGAATGAGGCCTTGAGCTGATTTGAAGCCACCCCAGTAAATGTATATTTATATTTCTGATTGACAATTTTGTTTTGAAATGTATTTGTTACCCATGAATTGCCAGAATGTGTATTCGTAATCAACTGCACTTTCCTATACTGACAGCCCATGTAGAGCAGTTGGGGGATGTCTGTGACCACTGTGTGACAAAGCCCCCGTGAGACAAAGCAGTGCAGTCTCCGAAACGCCCCCAACTCTCATTGATAGCAACGGTATGCTTGCAGTCTATATAGTGTGCATTTCTGTGGGGGTGGAGCATGTTTTCCTAATGTCCTACCAGTGCCCGTATTTCCACTCTTCAGCCAGACTGCTTTGTAGCAGCGAACGCTAGATCAGACATTGAAGCCAGTTTAAGTAGGTAGGGAAATAACACGGGCATGGTATGTTTCAAATTGAATAGTAATCACTTCCCTAATGTACAATACAGTACAGTACAGTACAATGTAATGTACAATCTGTGTATGACATATCAAAATATGGAACGGCAAGCAGGCAAAAACTGGTAGATGTGCTTATAGGTGTGTGCACAATTTGTGTATAATTATTTTGTGTCATGTCAACTTACAATAGCTCACATCATCAGCCTGCAGGGCAGAAGACTGTTTAAGCCATTTGTAAAATGTACTTGTCATCTCAACAGCATAGTAGTATTCATTATGCGGGTGGGTGTAATGATTCCGAGAAAACCTGCCTATAAAAGAACAGATTAGATCGCCTGACTATTCTCCTGCCCTGATGTGAGCAGCCTGACCAGAAGATTTTGCCCTCCATGATAATAACCAATCTGTTCTGCATGGGTCTATCCTTTCCAGAACAAGTATAAACAGGACCGTTCGATACAAGCTCAGGATTGGCAATTTGCTAATGAAAACTCAGTGACGTCACTATCTCCTTGCAAACTGATAGGCTGAGTACTAGCAGAACCCACAAAATCGTTGATTCCATTGTCTATGAGCAACAGGTGCTTCTGAAACCAAAAAGTCATGTGAAACATAAATACATTGTTAAAACATTTGGGTGCATGGCCCCAAGTAATTGTAGTAAAAATACAAATACAGTTAATGTTTTTAAATCACTCAGATTATTTTAAGAAGGGATTTGAACACCTTTAAATTGTGTGAGATTTGGCTAGAAGTTTAGACACTGTAGAACCACAAAGATACCCAAGGAATCACATGACGAAGGATCACACACAAATTTGTGACACCCGGAAGGAAGGAGTACACGCACACAAAAATGAAAACCGCATGCAGTCTATGGACAAAGTGAGGACCATCTCCAGAGGCACAAACAGAGCAATTTGGTCATATGTTAGGGGTCAGAAGAAGTATGCGAAAGCACTCAGTGCTTCCCTAGATGGACATTGTCTACTGTGACATGTAGCTTCACCATGAATGTAGAGCCATGGGCTCCCTACATATAGTGTTATGGAACACAACCTATTAATTGTGTCAATCTCTTGAGACTTATAGAGAAGTACTAAAAGGTAGTAAATTTGAAAAGAACAAACTTGTGGTGCTACTGTAATATATAAAAAAAATTACACTCCCCAGCATCCCGATGGCAGCTTCAAGCCCAATTGTAGTCTCGGAATTATTACTGTAATGCAGTCTGGCTCAGGGGTGGATCCAGAGTCTATTCTCGGGAGGGGCACTGCCAGAAAATTAAGTAGATCCCTGGATCCAAACAAGCCCAGCCTCCTGTCTCCCACACTGTCAGAAGCTGCATACAGCGTGTGCTGGTTACTACCTAAACCGGCGCGCTGTGTGCAGCTTCTGAGAAGAATCGCTATTAGCATAGCGAGGAAGCCGGCTGCGCATTTTGCAACACTCACGCTACGCTAATAGCGTATCTTCTCAGAAGCTGCACACAGCGCGGCCGTTTAAGTAGTAACCAGCACGCTCTGTAGGCAGCTGATGCCTGGATCCACCGACAAGCCCTTAAAAATGTTCCTGGATTTTAAAAAACTGGTCACCTTACCCTGGTGGTCAGTGGGGGCTCTGGTTGGTAGTGAGGGCTCTCCTGTGGCCGCACCAGCCAGTTTGCCCACAGCAGATCCTGCGCTAAATGCAACCCCCGGCCGCAGGTGCAATGGTTCCCTCCATCCACCGCCTCTCTGCCACCGGCACCGCTACAGATGCGGCTCTCTAATCGCGCAGCCGCTCGCTTCTCAAGGGTATACCGAGGCGATCCGGGCTGGCTGGAGCAGGCAGATGCGGTCCTCTAATCAGGTATGTTAGAGGGCTGCACGCTGGGGCCTCCCGAGTACCCCTTGAGGAGTGAGCGGCCGCACGATTAGAGAGCCGCATCTGTAGCTGTACATGTGGCAGAGAGGCGGCAGAGGGAGGGAACCATTGCACCTGCGGCCGGGGGCTTCATTTAGTGGGGAGTGACGCCCGCGGGCCCTCGGCTGGTGGTATTCAGCATTGCTGTATAATCATTATACAACAATGCTGAATACCACCCAACTACAGTCCCCCAATCCCCCAAGCCAGCCATCACCCACAGACTCCCCAACCTTACCTACATCCAGGCTGCAGCACCCCTCCTTGGCGGCCAGTGGAGGGGAGGGGTCACAGGAGAGGGTCCTCACTCATGCTGACCCACATACCAGGATGTGGCTGTGGGTGCCTGCAGAGACGGGTATAGGCTCTGCCTCCGCCAGGCTAACAGTGACAGTGTCAATGACAGGCAGCCGCCTGTTGTATTCACAGCACACACACCTGAACATACAGCTGTTCCTCCGTGTGTGTCACAGACTTTACTGCAGTTCATTGTACAAAGTTTTTACAATGAACCGCAGTAAAGTCTGTGACACGGAGCTGGAGGAGGGACAGCTGTCAGTACACAATGCGGGACGGGTGGCTGCGGCAGAACGTGGATGCAGAGTCGGGATTCGGGACACTAATCTCGGGGGGGAAATTGCCCCGTTGCCCCCTCCCCCCTGGATCCGCCCCTGGTCCGGCTGCATATAGAATAATGGGTATGCTCTTCTTTCCGTGCATTTTTACATAGGAGGTGAAGCAGCAAGGGTTACAATTCCCTGCGATAGCAGCATACTGGAAAGTTGAACCGGTCCTCTCACACACAAGTAGTCCCCCCAGGTCTCTAGTGGTCTGACACTCCCCCGTTTACACTGCTCCAATCAACAGCACTGCTAAGGGAGCT
>NW_017307046.1:735749-749344 GCF_000935625.1 Nanorana parkeri | reverse complement strand
GGGGTTAGGGGGGGTGTCAAACTGCTGCAGATCCAGGCCACTGCTTGTGTGTGGGAGCAGATGCCTGACTCTCCATAGTGCTGCCAGCATTTTAACCCATGCCGCATCACTCATATGTAAAATACACAGAAAAAAAGAGCATATGTATTACTCTATATGCAGCCTGTATATGCAGATTTGATGATGTCATTTTCTAGGGGTAGGGGAAAGATGAGAATGAGAAGCCAGGTGACTGGCTTTAATAGTGTAGTGGCAGCTGTGGGATACATAAAATCACCTGTCTCCCCTATCTGGTAGCTTAAATACACAGAAGAGAAGCACAGGAGATAGGCAGGTTCATCTAAAGCAGTGGTTCTCAACCTGTCTAACCTCAAGACCCACGTTTGTCGTCGGTCATTAAGTCCATTGCTATGCAATGGAACACACGGCAGTGTGGGCTGCTGTGCTGTGATGGAGCACCATCCATATGTGCATTGCTTGTACAGTTCCCATGCGTGCCCTGTAGCGGTGCTGGTAGCCAGCATATGATGTCACTCCAGTCCAGGCACCGCTACAGGACATGCGAGGGAGCTATAAGCAATGCATGTATGGATTGAGCTCCCTGGCAGCCATACCACCTGTGCACCCCACCTCAAGCTAAAACTCAGTGCCAGGCAGCATATTAGGAATGGCTGCTCAGTGCGAGAACTGACATTGCTGCACTAGAAGGAGGCTGATAAGCCTCTCGCCAAGAAAAGTGGAAGGCATGCGGCGACCCACTGAACACGGGGTCACGACCCACCAGTTGAGAACCAAGGATCTAAAGGACATAAAAATCTCTAAGTGGCAGAATGCTGCAGGCTGGTTGGAGCTTGCTTAAGTGATCCCGTGCTGCCAACACACAAGGATGAAGGGACTAGTACAAACTGTTGTCAAGATTAGGACTGCGGGTTCCTCTGGTTCACCCCATTAACAGTGGAGATTACTGGAGGCATCCCTATATACAAGGATGGGGTGTGAAGGCCACCATTGGCCTGACAACTGACAGCATTCACACAATGCTGTCAGTTGCTGTCAGCACACTGGGGTGTGATGACATTGTCATTGCTGTCCATTAACTTACTTGTATTCTAAAAAATCTGAATAAATGGATTTATGAGTTATTCACGTAGGCCTAGTGGTGCCAAGAAGATACTTTATAAATGTAGTAAATATGCACGCAACTAGGGAATACGTGCATATGACGTGCATGTCTCATAGCACACCACCTTTGTACAAGTCTATAGGAATAAGAAAACTAGCCATACAAACTAGAAAAGTATCTATGTTTTTAAACCAATCCCGTCCCCTTCTGGAGGTCATGTGGAGTCTGACTGCTAATAGCAGCAAAGCCACCCTATTCCAAATTTCAGCTACAATGTAAAATTATGCAGATGATTTCAACCTCTTATAAACCCCCTTCTAAATAATAAAAGACAAAACATTTTGGAAGGGAATTTGTTTCTGGTTGTGCCTCGAGAGAAAAAACATGTGAGTCTGAGCTTGTGCCAAAACAGTTCTTACCAACTTCAGAGAAAGCTTCATGGCAAAATTGGAGATTCAAAATGAAACGTAAAAAAAGGGGGTAGGGGAAGAGAGAGAAAAAGGGGAGGAAGAGAAAAAAAAAGTGTACATCAGCAAAGAATGGATGTTATGAGGCTTGTTCTCTAGAGCATAAAACGTTCTTCTAGCACCATGACTTTGGAACTGGGTGATAAAATGTAACACAAAACACAACCTGTGCGAAAGTTCACAAGTTCAGAGGCTCGCGGCCTGGAAAATGGAAGCCTCCCCATATCTGTTATCATGGCAGCTGCTTGACAAGGATGTTGTTTTAAGCTATTGTGCTTGGCACAGCTACATGTACAGTTGTAGATTATTCATAATATTAAACCTAATTGTTTTACTTGGACACGGTTCTCATAACAATCTTTACTACAGAGTGGAGAACATGTAAAGATTTTCCTTATTATTCAAGTCTAAAACTCCCTAATATTTGAAGGTGCTGAAAACATTTGGGTGATTCTGGGATTGGTTGAGGTATTGAGGAATCAGAGATCTTGCCTCACTCCTTACCGAAACATCAAAAGACCCGTAAAGACGGGTGGGTGCTTGTAGTGACCACGGATGGCACCGTGAGAAACTCAAATAAAGAAATAACGTCACCAGCACTCCAAAGGATAATTTAGCAACAGTCCATTTATTGTCACATTGCCATTCAATGCAAGCGCTTTCGGGGCCTCAAGGGGTCCCCTTCATCAGGCTCAGAATGACAAAAACACTGAAGGATCAGAAGCACGAGTGGCCTTCTAAGCAACGGCCCACACTCATTCGCGCGCCGTTTGTACATTTGATTCCCCTCAGGTTAGTAACATTTGAATATCCTATGGCGCGAATGGGCTTTGTGTTGACACTGCCTCTATGGGAGGGGTCTGTTTTAACTTCACAGTTGGATGTCTATTTAAGGTGTATGATCCTTCGGTGTTTTTGTGATTCTGAGCCTGATGAAGGGGACTCCTTGAGGCCCCAAAAGCGCTCGCATTGAATGGCAATGTGCCAATAAATGGACTGTTGCTAAATTATCCTTTGGAGTGCTGGTGACGTTATTTCTTTATTTGGTTGAGGTATTGGTCACTTGATCTTTGCTAAAGAGGATTGTTAATTAGATGGAGTCTGTGACCTAAATGTCAGTCAGATCTTCTGAACCACTAGATGATCGATGCATGGGCACTGGTCATTTGACCATGCAGCAGCCTGACCCAGAATCACATTTATCCTTGCTTATGTTTTTATCACTTTCAGTCACATTTTAGAAATCTATCCTTCCAAAGTAAATGAATTTTAGAGTAAAGAGGTCTGTTTTATAAACGTCATGTGAAACATGGGTTTGTTAGGTAGAGAAGTGATGATGTGCATAGTGCAATTACCCATAACCACCTACCTAGTGCGTATTTTCTGATTGATTGCTGTGTTATTGCACATATGTCTTTGTTTTTTTTGAAGAAATTAAAAAAATTGCTGAAACAATATGTACACATATGATGACCAAAAGCTCAAGCTATGTATCCTATATAATGTATGAATTAGATTATGTTTTAATTTTTTCACGACTCTCTGCCTTGAAATTAAATATAGAGAACACATCTGCATCATTCTTTTCTTGCTAATCTGATATGAAGACAGGAAAGAACATTCACATTGTGAAACAGATGATACAAATGACTGTGAAAAATAAGTCAGACAGTTGTAACTTGTGACCTTTTAAAATGGCAGTCAGTATTGTTAGTCTTGTCTAATAGACATGCAAAGCAAAACTTTCTGCTGGAAGAAAAAAAACTTTCACTTTTTTAATCAAGTTTTCATTGATTTCATGCAGATGTTATAGGGTTCCTTGATATTCACTTGTTTGCTCCAGTGTTATCGGCACAGTGTAAACAAATATACTGATATACTGTAGGTAATCTAAGGGGGGGGGGCAAGCTCCAATAGTACTGGCAACGGTAAACCATTGAGAGGTGTTAGCGGTTACACTGACTTGTATACAGTAAAAATTGCAAAGCAATGCAAAAGCAACAATGAGGGTGAATAAAAATGTCTCCGTTTGATCACAGACATGTCCTCTCAAAACCAGACAAAAGCTTAAGCACCCAGGAATAAAATGTTACATATTGGGGAAATCCTGTACTCTGCGAGGACATGACATAGCTTGTGTGAAACATTCTCTGTACTGTACGAGGAGGAGACAGAGATGGCTGGGTACAGTAAGTGGGCAGGGACAGGCACAAAGCTGTTACTGCAGTGACATCAAGAAGAGAATACAAAACACAAGCATGAAGCCAATCACTACGAGGTGAGGTCTTCTCCAAGGTGATAGAGCTGCAGCTTCTCCTGACCTCCTTGCAGTGCCAAATGACGGTGAAACGGATAAGCTCACAGCACATATGTAACAATAGGTGATTGCAATAAGAACTGCCTAATTTTACTCTAATTTATTCTTCTTCGTCATATTGCAGTGCTAGTTTCATTGTGATTAGTAATGGGCAAGATCCGCAGTATGTCTTTTTTGTGTGTGCTGAAACCATAAATCTGGTAGGTAAATTAAAAATAAAGTGTGTGCCCACTTTATCATGACGCCTTAACCGTAGCCGAGGTACATGAAACATCATCAGCAAACCAAATAGCTTGTCCAAAGGGGTTTTAATAATAACATGTATGCTGCCCCCTTCAGGAAATAACGTGATACTACAGCAACCTACTTGTGAACTTTGGCACAGATTTGACAAATGCAGTTTTGGATCCATTTACAGATGTATACAGACACACAACTTTTTCAGAGGGTTACCTACTAACTAATAATGCTCAGCATGGAGTCTACACAGAACAACTACTACTCCTGTAAGGCTCACACTGGTGCCACACAAACACAGAGGACCTTAGTTATTAACCCTTCTCACGTAAGGCCTGTTCTTGTTGCCCGCAGGAACCAGTGAGATCCCTCCCATTTAATGTCAAGTGCAGGATGGAAGTAACTGATTGGTGGTTATTTTGTCCTCTAAATGTGAACTACAAAAACATCTCTGGGCAACACTCCCATGTTATTTACACCACCTTTTAAATACATGGCCCGTTGTGTTTCTGGCACTGCTAAGCTTTACTCAAGAGCACCTAAACTCTGCACATCCACTACGCATCTCACAAGCGGTGAAATGTAGCCCTGTTTCTCCTCTGCTAGAGAGCTGCACAGCAAACTCAAGCAGCCCAGGAGACCCACGGGATGCAGTTTGATCTCATGTAATCATAATGATTAGCTGTTAAATCTTTGTCCACTGTGACAGCTAAGCCAAACTTCAAAAACCAATGCGGAATGTAGTCCATGGATATTTTAGGGTTCACTCCTTTAAGTGAATATATATTTGATGGCTATCAATGGGAAACAGAGATTCACTTTCACTAGTCTAGAGCAGTAGACAGTCTGATGTTTCTCTTGTGAATTTTGAAATTATATTTCCTAACGTATCTTCCCAGACTATGGAAAGAAGTTCATGATGGGACTGTTAAGAGTCACTTCTCTCCATATAGCTATGCATAGATGTTCTAGAGTTTAATCACCCACTGGGTTTTCATATCTTTCAGAGACCCTAGTAGCTGGATTGCCCCCTCTCTTTGCTGGTAGTCCCAGTGTTGCCCCCACAGACATGGAGTCGCACTCCTTTTGATGCAGAAAGGGAAGAGTTAAACCTCCTGCTGCAGCGATTGTAAGATCACGTTAATAAAAATTAAAAGGAGAGTGAGATGCCCTGGTAGTGGTCGTGGCAGATGGACGTAGCTGAGAGCTAAGGTGTAGAGATCTCTCTACCAGAATCCAAGAGAAATATATAAATCTGGTGGAAATTCAACACTCTAGCATCTATAAGTTTAGGTGAGCTAACCCGAAAGTTTTATTTCTATGTCCAAAGAAAGAACTGTCCTTGGCACCTACAGCAACAAATCAGCTGCACCTTTTCATTATCACAAGGTGGAATGGCATAATAAGCTGATGTAGTCGCCAAGACCCATTGCTCCTTCAGACACAAACAGGGAACACAGTGTCAAGAATATGTGACCTGTGGAAACAGTTCAGAAGTCAACAGCTGTGTGGGCAGACTATGAAAACTGATGGGTCACTAAAGAAAACCACCATGACCTCAAGAGAAACACGGATTGCCAATATCCACATCACAGCAACTCAAACTAATGAAAGCAAATGTCTAGCTAGGGGCTACAGGGTACATCTAATGGTTTACAGTATATAGCTCTAGTTCTATAGCTGTCACAATTAAACAGTGATTACAGCACGCTGTAATAGGCCTGGGGTGATGCACGGCTCTGCAAACTCAAGAACACAAGATGAAGAGAGGAAATGCAACTTGAAATCTTTGGACCAGCATGCACTTAGGTTCAACAACATAACATGTCAAGTGGAACTCTAGCAGCCACAACACATTTGTTTGGTTTAGACAGTGTGTGGAAGGGTTAGATCCTTACTAAAGTTTTGTTTTTTTTGCAGCCCATGTTGGGGAAGATTTGCCTTCATTTCAGATCCCTGTAACAGTTGGCAGCAAGACAGTAATTGAAAAGATATCTCTCCAAAGTGACATAAATCTTTCTGGGTAGAGTGATGAATGGTTTTAATTACTGTCAGCTTTCTATCGTTACCTTCAACCCCATTGGTGAGATTCTCCTGCGTACTTGTCCTGGAACAATGCTTATTGGGACAGAGGGTTGGAAAAAACCCACTACAGTAAAGGCATCAATTAAAAAAAAGTTCCCAATCTATGCAAAACTAAATAAGAAAAGTTTTGTATGGACATACACTTACAAATGTATGTAATCGCTAACAATGAACTTCTCTTATTTGCTACCTATTGATCTGTCCATTAAGTGCACAAAAACCCTTTTAATCTCATCAGGGATTCAGAGCTGTGCTCTGCATACTTCCTGTGTTATCTCAAAGAGCCTTCCTACTTTAGAAAAAAACACTAAGCAGGGCTGACACACCCAGTCCACAAAAAATATGTGTTGTCAGCCCTTTTGGCTTAGGAAGTTTCTGACTTTGTCTTACAGAACATTTCCGACAGATCAACAGCTACTTTTCTGTACTTTCAGGGTCTTTAAAGAGCTAAAACACAGGAAATTGACATATATTACAGAGATGTAATGATTTTGTTTGATTTTGCCTTGACATGCGTGTTAAGAAACCTCTACAGTCATTGGCACTTCAACAGGCTGTGACCTGGGAAAGATCAGATCTTGGGACTCAAGAATGTACAAGTCCTACCCTCGCAATGGACAAGTACGTTTATCACGTAGAAAATACTTTTCTCAACTTAACTAAATAAATCCATTTATCTTTTACCCCTTTAAGTGACCTTGTGCTTTGTCCATACGGAGCAAAGCAACAAGTTTACTATAATGTTGTCTGTTGCAGCTGCTTACACTTACCACCACTTTGTTCCCCTCCACTTCATACAGCCCAACTGAAGCAACTAGAAGAAGCCCTGTGTAAGCTTCAAGTCACTTTGCACTTCACAGGGCTGATAACTTTTTCCATATCCCCATGTGACAGCACTAGGGGTCTGAAAGACCAATTGCCAAACACCAGCACTGCCATGGGAGAGAGCCCCATGCTCCTCATATGCGGAAGGGAAAGGGAGGGGAAGTATAAGCAGCCATGGCATCCATTTTTAAAGTGAACACAATGCTTTGCCCTGTATGCTTTACTAGCAGCAGATCTACTACATCACTGTAAGGCAGGCCTTAAAGTGAATATCAAGGAAAATCTTATTTCCATCTCTAATGATGCTTAATGTACCCCCAATCAATGTGTTGCTCTGAAGTGAGCATTCTTGGAATATCAAGTGCCTAATCTCAGTCTCGTCTGGATTACCATTCCCATAGGCTGTAGTGGTGGCAGCATGATCAATTCTGCCCCTTCCGGTGCCACCATAGCTTAGGGCAGCGGCGGCGAACCTATGGCACGCGTGCCAGAGTGGGCACGTGGGGCCCCCTCTGCTGGCACGCGAGCCCAGGTCCGCATTACCAAAGGGGCGCAGGGATAGTGGTCCGAGTCCATTTAATAATCTGCTGTGTAGTGCTGACTTTCATTGTAATGTATTGCTGGGACTTGTAGTCCCGCATAGCTGGTGGTATTCTGCATTGCTGTATGATAATTATACAGCAATGCAGAATAGCCCCACATAGAGCCCATATAAACCACCTGAAAGGCCTTATAGACAACCCGAGAGCCACACTGCCCCCCAGAGAGCCACACAGCCCCCCAGAGAGCCCATACATACCACCTGAGGGACCACAGAGCCCACCCAAAAGCCATAATAGACCGCCTGAGAGCTGCACAGCTCCCCTGAGAGCCTGTACAGACCACTAAAAACTCAACAGAGCCCACCTGAGAGCCGCACAGCCCCCTGAGAGCCCGTACAGACCACCTCAGAACTGCAGAGCCCCCCTGAGAGTATTCAGGTCTAATTGAAGGGTTGGCACTTTGAGATACATAAGTTGGTTTAGTGATCCAGTTTGGGCACTCCGGCTCAAAAAGGTTCGCCATCACTGGCTTAGGGTGTGCAGTGGAGGCTGAACTGTCCAATAACATCAAAGCCTCATAACCTGCCAATAAATGCTGATTAACAGCATAGATTCCGAGTACCATGTGTATTGAATGCCCTGCAGAGCAAATCTTATGCCAGTGTCATGTAACTACATGCAATGTTAGCATTTAAGGCCTAGGCAGGGATTCCTCACTCCTAAACTGCACCTGCCAAACTCGAAAAGACAGCTAGATCATTTGACCTGGTTAAAAAAAAAGAAAAAAAAAAGATTGATACTTTTGCAATTTATTTTTCATAAGTTTAGATTCTAAATGCATGTCAAAGTGATATCTCTACTGAATTCTGTCTTGACTTGACTTCCAATTTAGGATATCAGGGTGTAGATCTAGACTAGTGAAACTGTCTCTACTGCACTTCTGTATATAGGCACACCCACAATTGCGGGGGTGTGGTAAAATGTACAAGCATGCACTCTATGCTAACATCCACGCTCACAGTGAAGGGGTTGGAAGCTAAACACATCTACTTCCAGCTGGTGATCACCGAAACAAACAGTGTTGCCTAATATTGCTTGGTAATATGATTCTGGACGGGCACAAAGAGGTGGAATAGTACACCTTGTCAAAGCACTTTTTGTAGCATTTTTTGGGGGAAAAAAGCTTGCGGACTGATCCACAAAGGCCCTAAATAATCCCCATCATGAAGGCATCATAGGCAACATACCTATTTACATGGTCACTGTCCATGGAAATATTTAAGTCTCAACAAGCACCCTTGGCTGTTCATATTCAATGTTAAAAGTTGACTGGTGGATTTGGATTTTCCCAGCCAATTGTTACGGTTTACCCAAAAATACATCTGGTACTAATAAGCATGTGTGCTGAATACATCAACATGCATTCCTATTTGCCAGCATAAAAAAAATAATATATATTTACACACATTATATATATATACATACATACATACATACACATTTATAGAGAGTTCAGGAGTGCATGTTGGTTGAGATGCCTTCAACTGACTAAGACCCACTTGACTCTCCCCGACACCCAAAAGAACATATATTGCGGTTCCCTTCTCTGAACCTTAGTGCATGCTGGCTCTTAAAAGACCTCCTAGAATAGAGTCCAGCGCCTCTGCTCTGACCAATGAATTGTCATCAGTAGATGGGAGCAGTGCAGTGCAATCTACTGAATGGTTTTAGTATATGCAGGAGCCGGCTGCCAGCCTATCACCGATTCACTTACAACATAGTCCCTAGCCTCAAAGGCACACGTGGGCTTCCCTATAGTCCTCTTCATCATCCCTTTGTGAAAATATACAGACTGAGCCTGCTGGTGAGTCAGCCAAAAAAACAAAAGCAAACAGGTGGTTACTTTGGCCACAGGTAAAGCACCAAACTTACATTGGGCTCCTTTAAAGTCCAACCCCTATTCTGTGCAGATTTCACACCGTGAGGCAGGTGTGGAAAACAGCAATTTTGTAATCAGTATTTATTACATATCTAGATTACTTACACTAGTACATGCACTTGAAGTATCCAGGACAATGTTCAAATATGGCGAGTGGCTATGCCAGAACTGGAGACAGACTGTCTTCTTAGGTGACAAATGGACAAAGGTGTGTCTACAACCTCCTCAAGATTCATGTTAAGCTAAAATTTGGGGTTACAGTACAAGGAACAGTGGTGCTGTGCCAAGTTTAGCATCCCAAAGAAATAGGTCTGTGAAAGATTAATTCTTATGGGTTGCATGGTTTATAGTAGATGCCTTATTAAGTAAGCACATGTACAAGCATTATAGACTGAGATAGGTAATACTATCACTGTTACAATATCTGATTTGTCAGAGAATGGAGTTACAGAACCAAAGAGTGTCTGAACTAAAGAACAGTTTTGGTTTTGGGTTTAGATATGCATCAAAAACTCATCTAGGTGTGGTGAATGCAGCCATTCTGCGATCACACATATTACAATATGATTGTATTGTATCAACTTCCTATGTATTACAAATATGTAGTGTGATGGCCTACTTGAATTGCTATAAATTTAAAGTATACACTCATACTTTTTCTTTAGTTTTGGATAGAGTAGAGAACACTTAGAACTCCTACCAGGTTTATATTTCTGTCTGGGTCTCTACTGGGGAGATCGGTTCTTGCTTTGTCCTGGTGACCATTGTCACTGGGATAGAAAATAATGGGTGATCCAAAATTTTACAGATGTCACCAGAACCGGAAGACATGGGCAATATTCCAATGCATACACTTGTTCCAGGGGAATTCACCTAATTTTTGAGAGATTTATTCTTACTTGCTGTTATGTCTTCAAGACAGGAAGTTATGGGAAATCTCCCCAATGGGGCATAGACAGAAAAAAAAAACAACAAAACAAAAAGGTTTGCCTATAGAAACACTAAACCCTCCTAGTAAAAATGAACTCTCTTTGTACATCCATTTACTATGTACCATAATTACCTTATTTTGTTTTTCCACTTCTAAACTTTCTCACCTTTAGCAAATGTCCCCCATTCTTTTAACCAGACGCAGCTTTTACCCCAACTGCCAGTTGGTGAGTGCGCACATAATTATATTACGTCTGTGTGCCCCATGAGTACTTGCATATTTTTATTACAGCTATGTATTTTTTATAGACTTTATTGCCGTCACAGAGAGGCTGCACAAACCAGTGAATCCCAATTGGGGGAGCTACAATGGAGACCCAGCTAATAAGAGGAGCTATAGGAGATAAAGAAGTTATATTTAGGAGAAACAGAAAGGTTCCTGTGCTGAAATAAAGAATCTGTCCACAAAAAGATTCAGCGGTCATTTATATCAGATGCTTTGGGCAGCCTTGTCCAGCGCAGTCCCAATGCATAGACAAGACAATTTGCCTTGTTGTCTAACAAGTTAATTCACACCATTGTGTGGCAATGGCCTGCTCTGAAAAAAAGTACTCCATGCAGTCATGCTGTACTTTTTTTTTTAACCACACCATACTGTGTTGCACTACACCACATCGCAACACACACTGGGGTGAATAGAGCCTGATAACATGTATTGTAATCACAATTTTTATCAATTGGGTTTAATAACATTTTAACTAGCCCTTTGCACTACATAGTTGTTTTTTAAGGGAATTATACATAATGTGCAATCAAAATGTATTGTGTGTGTCCATCTTCAGATATATACACTGGGTCCTAGAGGACGGTTGACTAAAGGTGCCCATACACTTTACAACCCTTGCAAGACTTTAGTCTTGCGAGGGTTGTAAAGTAATAACAAATGTACGATCTGCCCATCTTGGACAGGCAGATCGTACTTGCGATCATCGCAAGCCCGCTGCCTTGGGGGGCGGGCTTCCGATGACTGTAATGCTGAATGGGCAGTGTGCGCGTGCGCACACCGGCCCGTTCGGCAGTTATCTCTCGATCATGATAAAAACCAGCCTTTGCACACCTTCCATACACTGATTGTCGTATGATCGCAGGATTTCCCGCGATTCTCGTACGAGAATCGTGCAGTGTATGGGCACCTTTAGGCACAGATTTAAAATGGCAGCCTTTCCAGTGTCCGAGCCTTTCCTGTGTACGAGCAATCAGTAAAGCTCAAGAACAGCAGTGAAGAAACATATACTACACAGGTAGAGACATGGGCCTGTTTAAAATGAACTATAACTCCTAGCATGACAGCATTGTCAGGGCCTTACTGAGTCTTGCTGTTAAACAGCTGTGGATACCCACAATTTGCCCGAGGTTAGTATAATCACTTTGTCTTTCAATGCCATTCTAAGGCCAATGTGAAATGAGCTCTGAGCCGTTCCAATCATGCTCTGCAGACAAGTAACCTTTTCAATGACACCAAAGCTGGCACACAATAGGCAAGATGCTTTTTACAGGAATGTTCTCTCATCGATAGAGTGCTTCTCCTTTCATACACTTCCCTTTGTTAGATGGGCTTTTTTCCAGTGCATGCTGGGAAATAGAGTACGCCCTATTAATCACCAAAGAATAGCATTACTTCCCAGGTACAATGGAATAATGGCATTATACTGCGGGGACTGTCCCCTATTGTTAACATCAGAATGATACCAATGTTTTATATCTATTTAAAGAAGTATTCTGGCTCAGCTTTACATCATAACGGCTACAGAAGTTGAATGCTATATTAAAGCATCATGTTCAGCTCCCAGAATCCCATGTTGTTTCAAAGACTGTACTGCCATTATTAAAGGGCCATGGATTAGCTGGCCCAGATAAACTACTATCTTACAAACATTTTAAAAATACCTTTTCCGTTTTAAGAGGTCCTGCTAATTTATTTAATGCTGCAAAGGATGGTGTTGGAGAAAAACACGAATAAATGTTTTAGTTTACCTTCGACTATCTTTTCCTCTCCTTTTAGTATGAATTTTACCATGGTAGAACTAGGATTTTAGATCGAGGGACACTAGAGGGAATATTTATCAAAACAGTAGAATAAGGAACATTTATAAACCACAGCGGTATGCTTTACAAAGGTGCTTAAAGGATAACTATGAGGTGAGTGATTTTCACTCAGCCTCATAGTTCGAGCCGACGTGTGACAATTAAACTGTCACACGTCGGCTCAATAGAGCGGGAAGTGAGTGAACACATACCGTCGCTCGCTCACTTCTTGATCCTGTCCCTGCAGAGAGCCGTGACTGTCACTCACGGCTCCCTGCAGGGGGCGGGTACAGCTGGCTCTGCCTCTAGATGTAGCTCGCGATATACTGAGCTTTGGATCACGGGAGGACGCTAGTTTATGTTCTCCCGTGACCCTGAGGAGAACTATGGGGAAAAGCACTGACCCCATAGCTCTCCTTTAAGGATTTGCTTGCTTCATGACTCAGATTTTATTCATTTTAATTAATTCAATATCAGCTCTTATAAGTGTCAAATGGTAATACTCATTTTAAATCCCTATTATTATTTTTCAGGATTTATCTAGCGCCAACAGTTTGTACAGTGCTTTACAATATAAGAAAGACATTACAGTTACAATACAAATCAAGACAAGATGGTAAGGAGGGTCCTGCCCATGAACATACAATACAAATCAAGACAAGATGGTAAGGAGGGTCCTGCCCATGAACATACCCAGACATGTGATTCTACACTCCTGTCTATAAAAATTAAAAAAAAAGGATTTTTTTTAAATTATTATTGTTTTTTTTTCTTTGGACATTTTTATGTGCACTGTTTAGTTTACCAGCTTGGTAAGGCCATCTTGGAGAAGACAGTGCTCGACTGTCAGTTCACAGAAAGTATTAACCTTCTGCAGTGATGTCACTATTTTTAGTGTGCTAATAGGCTGCATAATTTAGGCCATAAAATGGTTGTTTTGCTGTCTAAAGGCTGTATCTAAATAGTTACCAGAATTATCAGCTAGCCAGTGGCTACGATGATGAGCCTGTCACAATTGTGACCATTATGGACTAAAATAAACAAG
>NW_017307046.1:735499-735719 GCF_000935625.1 Nanorana parkeri | reverse complement strand
ACAAGGGTAATACGGACAGCGAGTGCGAGATAACCAGAGCACCACTTACCCCGCGCTTTAGACTTCTGAAGCAGTGGATTTTGGGTTTGGAGGTCATGAAGTCGTTGAAGCGATGGGAGAGGGGTTCCTTTTGCTGCTTGGGAGACTGGGGGCCGTTGGGAACAGCACAGGGTGAGGCAGAGGCAGGGGGAGGAGGAGGGGGGTGGTGGGGGGGCGGTAA
>NW_017307046.1:723825-735422 GCF_000935625.1 Nanorana parkeri | reverse complement strand
CAGAGGCAGGGGGAGGAGGAGGGGGCTGATGGGGGGACGTTAAGAGGGACATAATTTATGTATAAGAGAAGGAGCAGTGATAGAATATAAACCAAATCAAAAGATACAAGGAGGAGAAAAAAAAACAAAAAAAAAAACAAAAACACAAAATCGAAATGAGGATTAAACAATATTTATTCTGAACCAATGGTATAAACACAACAAAAACTTTGAAAATAAAATAATGAAAGATGGAATCCATGAATTGCGGCCATGGTTTGGAAAGAAAGAAGCTTGAGAATGTTAGAAGACGAGTGCAAAACACAGTTTAGAAATCCCTGATGAACCAACTGAGGGTGGAAGAAGCCATGCAAACTACAAGCAGCATTCACCAGCTTTGCGAGAAACCGAAAGAGGGGGGAACAGGAGAGCGCAGCTCCCACAAATCACCCAATGCAGTCTGAAACCTGTGGACCTACATACAAATATTTGATAGCGCTGACAATGGCTGATGACTGATTCCCAGTAATGGAGGGCATGCATAGACACTTCTCAGCTAAACGTTAACACACCAACGCTTGGCAAGAACGGTGGGCAAATGCCTATGTAGCCAAGTCACAAGAACTCTATTAACTGCACAAGGACAAGACGGTTAAAGTGTACCAAACCCTTAAAGCACTACCCCGGGTACAAATTTTCCTAACCCTTGCAGTGGGGCTACCTCCACACTACAACTGTTAACTGCTCGTTTCTGACTAGGTTAAAATAAAAAAAAAAGTTATACTTCCTGTCCGTCTCATCCTACGCTGCAGCGATGGTATAGCCCTTGACGTCCTCACGTTCAATATACAGTGTGTAAAACGTGATGACTCACGGATCTTAGACTTCTGCAGTGGAGGCAAAAGGGACCGCTCCAAGAGCCAGCTGGATCAGGTGAGTATAACTTTTTTTTTAAACTTAAGACGAAAACGAGCAGTTGACCCTTGCAAGGGTTAATGAAATTTGTGCCTGGAGTTTTTCTTTAAGCACAGGTCCTCTATGGTGTTGTTAAGCTGTATGTGTTACAATTAGAACAACGACACTAACAAGTTATATATATGGAATTCAATGTGTTAGTCTGCAGGAGAAAGGAGCAGACTTGTTTATAAATCTGGGTGGACAGTCCCTGTTTTGGCTCTTGACCAAACACGGTTACATTACCTAAAATCTTTGTAGAGCTGCAGACCAGAAGACAAGATGATTATGAGACCCAGCATGCACCGTGGTAAATAAAGAACCAAGGTTGAGAGAAAATATGAACAAGCAAAATGGTAATCCAGAGAGATTCATAAGGTGATTCTTTACTGGTATTAAATTGAGTAAGCTGACAGCAGAAGTTAAATGTGTGTAATACTCTAGTAATGTTCTTAGAGCTTCCTGGAATTCCCGAACCCTGGGGATGTTCATCTTCCCTCCTCCAAGTTAAGTTTTCTGGTGGCCCCTACTACAGGTCTGCGAGGCCACCTATGACCGAAGGACCATAATGAGCTGTGCAAGAATGCGCAGCACAGAACCACCATAAAAGCCAACTGCTATTTGCATATCCGAGCATCAGGTTTTCAAGGCTCTTTGATTGTTCTGGAAGACACTTAGGGCCCGTTCATACATAGTGTGGTGACCTGCACTGTGCTGCATCGGATATGCTGCTCCTCCATAGATACAGTACAGCAAGTGTTGTCACACTAGGACAGGAAGTGTGTTACTGACCGGATTATCAGGTGAAACCAAAGGAAAAAAGGCTGAAAAAAGAAAGCTAATGCAGCCACCACAACTAAAGATTGGCAAGCTGTAATATATTGCAAATTTGTTCTTGGGTTTAGAGACATTTTAGGGCACATCTAGATGCCTGCATTGAACTCTCGCTGTCAGTTTACCTGCATTACATTCAGCCCATTTTGAAATACGCTAATTAGTCTGACAAAACTTATGAGTATTCTTATACCTTGTCAAATACACTGGGGTCAATTTACTAAAGAAGAGAAGGCTGTTGAATCAGTGAATGTTGTTAAATAAGGTAAACCTTTGTTCATGTTGTATACTCAATCCCAACGCCAGGGAAAGAAAACAGCACATGATTGGGTATTTAAAGTTAATACAGGTTCACCCCTTTTAATAATATTCACCTTGCAAAGTGAACAATAACTTTGCTAAGTGAACAGCTTCTATTACTTAAAGGAGAACTATGAGGTGAGTGCTTTTCACTCACCTCATAGTTCTAGCCGACCTGTGACAATGAGACTGTCACAGATCGGCTCAGTAGATCAGGAAGTGAGCGAACACATACCGGCGTTCGTTTACCTCTCGAGCCTGTCACGGCTCTCTGCCGTGACAGGGGAGGGGCTAGATTCCCCGCTCCGATCCGCCAGCGCTGACTGGCGGAACGGACGGGGAGGGGGCGGGTACAGCTGGCTCTGCCTCTAGATAGGCAAAGCCAGCTGTCACTCACGCAGCTGGGCGGATCCCGGCATAATTGTCGGGATCCGCTTCAGCTTCGGTGTCTCAGTATACCGCCAGCAGCAGCGTCTCAGTATACCGCTAGTTTGTGTCCTCCCGTTACCCTAAGGAGAACTATGGGGAAAAGCCTTAACCCCATAGTTCTCCTTTAAGTCAGTCAAAACCATTATCTTTCGTCCTACTTTTTTCCATAGAGAAAGCTGGCCCTACGGTGTCTGTTTTAGACAATTCCTGCTGTATGAAATGTGTCTTATTCAGCAGAATATAAATAATGGTGTGATGTCAGGCAGGGGATGAATGGAGAGGATATATCAGCAAGCTTTTAGGTAAAGTCCACTTTTCAAAGACTCTCGCAAGTTAAACATAGGTGGGCTTTTCCGGAAACAACTTGTTACTTCACATTTTACTTAATGTGTGCCAGCAGTGATGGCACTGCCTGGCCTGCATGGTCCACAATGGTCTTTTGCTCACTGTCCCTGTTGATAAGGTATGGAACAGGGGTATGGATCAAAGGTGGATTTAGCTCTTATTTGGCAGCCTTAGATCCTTACAACCGACATCATAGGCATCCACCATTGTCATAGTGAATGGAGTACGGTAACCTGGCAGTGCCACCACTACTGGTTAGCCATGTGGTAGAGAGATTTTATGAGAGAGCCTACATATTTTTTTTTGTTTTGGAGAGAGCAGGAAAGTAAAGGAATAAAAATTGTCAAGTTTTTATTGCAGTTGGTGTCTTCCTGTTCCGTTTACACATCTACCTACTACCTCTTATTCTTTTTTTACATTGTCATAGGGACAGGAGATGAGGGTGAATTTCTCCACGAGGTTTACAGACAACCTGACAATGGTTCTAGCTTGATCTGTGGTTGGGCTGTAATCTGTGCGACTTCACTGAAAGAGGTAGTATGTAGCAGGGAGGATGCGGTTTTGCTTGCAGGGTGAGGGAGTTAAAAGGAAGTCTGATGTAGAACAGAAATTTAGACTGACTCTTTATGGCTGTTTCTAAGGAAAAAAGTTGGTTCTGCGGATAACGGAGAGGTTAACTATAACAGAAATGCATTGCAAAGTTACATTTGAAGGAGAACTACTGGTATGGAGTGAATGAATTACACTCATCCTCATAGTTAGAGCCGATGTGTGACATTTAAACTGTCACACATCGGCTCCATTGATCGGTAAGTGAGCAAAAACATACCGCAGATCCGCTCACTTCCTGAACATCTCCCTACTGAGAAGGGTCACTTACAATTATCACCCCCCCCCCGCAGGGAATCCCCCCCCACCATTCCCTCTCCAATCCTCAAGCGCTGACTAGATAGGCAGAGTACGCTGTCAATCAGCCAGTGGGGTGGATCATGACAGTATTGTCGGGCTCCGTCCCGGCTGAGGTGCTCTCAGCATATAGCGTGCTATACAGAGTTTTGGGTCATGGGAGGACGTCAGTATATGTTCTCCCGTGACCCGAAAGCGAACTATGGGATAAAAAGGTTACCCCATAGTTCTCTTGTAACTGACCAATGAATAACGTATTTCAAAATGAATTTATTTTTTACATTATTAGGCAGTAATGCTTTCCACAATTAAAGAAGGCCGCTTACAAACAGTAGAATCAGCCATTTTCTTTCAGAATCAATAGCCAACCAATCGGAAACAAGGATTAGAGACAATGTAAGGCAAAATGTGCCATCTATATAAAGGCCATTAGGCTCTTCTAGTCATCTCAAAAAGTGGTTAATTGTCTAGCTCAGAAAATGGCTGTTATTTGACCTAATAGATCAACATTAAGCGTGAATGCAATAATCCCTTCACCCCTGAACCACAATGCTAAGCCAGCTCACCAAAAAAACATACTATGGTCAGTTCTGTAGGTTTCTGTGACTCTGCATTCCCCCGCTGACCCCCACCCCCCCTCGTAGCTCCACTGCTGCCCCATTCCTCCTCCTCTGCCGGTGAACACCGGCGCCAGGTCTCCCATCAGCGGCTGGAAACAATAGCCAGCCAGCTAATGGCTATTTTTATTTGCAATAGCTAATAGCAGGCTGGCTATTGCACCCACCCAGTGCCTGCTCTCAATCAGCAGAGAAGAACCTGAAGGACAACTTTCTCCTTCAGTTCCCTCCTCTGCTGATTGACAGCAGGCAGAGTCACCACGGGTCAGGGATGAAGATGCTATTGCAATCACATACTTTTCTGAGGTTTTAGCACTCTTTTAAAGTGGCAAAGTTTGGAAATAAAGTTCACACAGCAGTCCGGATTGTTTATAACCAGTGGTATAAACAGTGACTTAAGGTGACAGCAGTTAGCATGCAATTTATGAGTGGTGATTAATCAGGTGGTAAGTAAAATAATAAATGCATCAACAACTTAACTTATAACATAAAAAAAAAAATAACAACAGAACAGACCATAAATATTATTAAAACTAAAAAGAATATTTAATTTAACAAAATTAAAAAACAGTAGGGATATAAATCAGTAATAAACATAATAAGTGGAAAGCAGTACCTTGTTTTTCTTAATGAAAGGCCATAACTTGCCACGGGATTTGCCTGGGACTTTGGGATCAGTCTTCGCATCAGCCCTGTTGTTTGTAAGGCTGGTGTCTGACACAGTGCGTTTCATGGACTGCGTGAAGTCTTCAAAGTCGACATCTCCGGGAGGCTCAAACCCAGATTTGAAGGCTTCTATGACTGTCTGAGAATCCTGAAATATGGAAAACGAGAGGAACGTCCATAAAAGGTTACAATAAAAGTATATAAGAGGTAAGAATGTCTAAGTGACTGGGTCAGACGCTATGACGAGAATAGACTTCCTGCATATGTGTTCAAGGAACGATTCTCATTACTCTGAACAACCAAACAGATCCTTCTCTTCATGTATAAAGAGGAATATAAGAGAATGAAAGGGAGGTTCTGATTGGTTGTTGTGGGTAATGAGAATTGCTCTTCTTTCAGCAGCTTTACATATGTAGGTGACAAAGCCAAACACACATGATCTTGACATCCATGTTGCACAAAATAAACTATAAAAAGATGGATTTGTATAATGAGGCCAAATACCCACTACAATAAAGGTCACCACCTCACTGGACTACCCTATAAAATTATTGAGCATTGCTGGTGCTCCCGGTATTCCCCACCACTCCTGCCATATTCCAAGTGATATGACCCCAAAAGAGTAGTTCACCTTTGTCAAACTTCAGCCAATTACGTTTGAGAGACTTAAACCTCCATCTCCCTTCTAGAGCATGCCTTTCTCAACCAGGGTGCCATGGCACCCTGGTGTGCCATTTGACTTCCTCAGAGGTGCCTCAAAATTTTGCGGTGGTTGGACTGTGGTTTGAAGGGGGGAATGAAAACTGATGTGAAGGGGGAAATTGAGACTGATGTGGGGAATCCTGATGTAAAGGGGAAACTCTGATGTGAAAGGGGGGACTCTGATATGAAAGAGGGGATCTAATGTGAAGGGGGGGCTACTGATGCAAAGGGTGACTCTGATGTGAAGGGTGCAGGGAATTATGATTTATAAAGGGCAATTCGATGTGAAAGAGGAAACACACTTTTTGGACTATTCTTGCATGAGGTCCCCCTTAAAATCTATGACATTTTAGACTGTGGTGCCTCGAGATTTTACATACTTTTTAAGGTTACCTTGATTAAAAAAAGATTGAGAAACGCTGCTGTAGAGCAACAGATGTTATTACTCTGTGATATCATCACCTGGCTCTAAAAGAGTCAAGGCAGCTGCATTGTTTTTCTGGCAAAAAAAAAGAAATCAATATTTGCCTGTGACATGGGACAGAGAGGAGTGGGAGATTGGGGGTGTTCTGTAGTCCAGCAGGCAGAGCTGACAACACTGAGCACATTGAATTTGTGGCAGAGCAGCAAGTATAATTCTGTACTTGCAATGTTTTTAAAGGGATAAAACATGGGAATGCGCATCTATTAGAGAGATGTACTGTATATTTGCGCCCTAACATACAGTAAAGTATCTGTGAAGTCACACTAGCAAAAGTACAGCATAGTACTTTTTAACTGTTTTATTGCCATTTTTTTATTTCAAAATAAACGTGTAAATACTTGATATACACTGTTTTCACATGACCGCACAGTATCCCTTCCTTTCCCTCTTCCTAGTGCAGGGGGGCAGACTAATTATGTCAGACATAGCGGCCAAGAGTTGCTGTCAATCATTAAAGCAGGGCATGGGCGGCTGGGGTGCCACCTAAACTATGCAGATCAAGGCATATCTTCCAGCAACAATTCTGGGGGACATGAACGCAGCAGGACTGAGGGGACAGAACATGACCGCAAAACTAAGTCTTAGTAGCCATCCAAGGGATGCAAACTGACCGCACCAGCACAGATCTCCTTCGGTGCTTGGCGTAGTCATATTGCAAAAGCACGGAACAAGAACGGGCAGGATCAGCACACACCATTAGATAGAATGAGAACAGTCTATTTTTTCAAAGATGTACATAGACACACACAAACATACATGTAACATTTTGGGATAACATACTCTTAAATGAGAACTATGGGGTAAGTGTTTTTCCCCATAGTTCTCCTTAGGGTAACGGGAGGACACAAACTAGCGTCCTCCCGTCACCCTAGGCTCAGTATGCCGCGGGCTACAGCTCGCGGTATACTGAGATGCCGCAGCCGGAGCGGATCCCGACATCGAAGTCGAGATCCGCCCAGCTGCGTGAGTGACAGCTGGCTCTGCCAGTCAGCGCTGGCGGATGGGAGAGGGGAATACAGCCCCTCCCCTGTCACAGGAGAGACGTGACAGGATCGAGAGGTGAGCGAACCCGGTATGTGTTCGCTCACCTCCCGATCTACTGAGCCGACCTGTGACGGTCTCATTGTCACAGGTCGGCTAGAACTATGAGGTGAGTGAAAAGCATTCACCTCATAGTTCTCCTTTAAATGAGGTTGGTAGCTCAAACTGTGAAATCTGCTGTAAGCCACTGACATGTTTTGGCCAGATGGCAGCCATATTAGGAAAGGAACTCCAATGTAGCTTTTGTCACTACTTTTTAACTAAAGAACAAAGCAATTTAGTTGTTAAAAGCAGCTACTATGACCACAGGGAATTTCACAAAGCTATTTCAGGACATGCAAAGGATGGCACTATGTTCTAATGAAAGGAATAGAAGAACACTTGGTGACCAGAGCAATATCAGGAAGAATGTGAGCAGAGAAGGATGGAATACAGGCTTGCATCTAGCTCTAGGCCTGACTGTGCCTCACGCTCACATTGTTTACACTGCCAAATTTCATACTGCGGTCGGATTAGAAACCTCTGCCCTATCATTATTCTTTCAGTGTGTGGCAGTGGTAAGGAACACAAACATCCACAAAGATGGCCTATTAAGGGTCTCAGCCCACAAGGCGGTTATGTTAAAGTCTAAAATTTCATGGTGCTTCTATGAACTATTCACTTCAGTTACCATACGGCACGAGGCAGTTTTATTCTGTAATTTGAACTGGTTTGTGAAACAACAGAAGCTGTCCTTGGCATGTCCCATAGACACCTAAGAATTACTCTTCTCTGGTAGGTGGGAAATGTACATTTATTCCAGCAACCATGCTGTGTTCATTAAACTTAATTTGTTATATGACACTGTGATACTTGTGGATATAGGGGGTATAATGTGTAAAGCAACTAGAAGAAGTACCGTTTGTTTGTCCACCAGGTTGTATACTGCGTTTGTTTATGCAGAAAAAATACATATTTGAAAAAACCTTTTCCTGCATTTGGAAACGCAAGCTGAACCAAAGGAAAAACAAAACAAAAAGTTTTCAATGCGTGCTACAATATTGCGCTAACAATCCTTCCTGATTATATGGCAATCCCAAATACCTAGTTAAGATACTATTATGCAAGTTTCCTTTTTGCATTCAGATAGAGCAACCCTAAAGGGTTGCTGCAAAGTTCAAATGTATTCTGTAGAAAACCCTGTTTGCTTCTGGATTCACAAATCCAGCTGCCTTCTGCAATAGGAGCAGATCTTGCAAAGCTATAGGCTCTCGACTATCAAACACCACTGGTATTAAACTGTTCTCAACACTCTAATAGGATCACCGCCTCACACTGGAAGGGATTTTACAATATCTCCATGTTAAACATTATCTATGCTCTTTACAAAGGTATAAATTACAGACTTAACTCAGAAAACACCTCGAGTTATTCTGCACTTCTGATCCTCATGGCCTAGGTATTATTTCCTTGTACTCTTAACAACAGCAAGCCTTCCATTTTCTCCACCCCCTTATGTTGCCAAATGGGAGAAGAGCCTGAGGAATGCAGTGACTACTGAGAACTGGGACCAAATCTGGGCTTCTTCTTAATGTTCCAGCATGGCGTTGGATCTAGAAAACTATTATAAACTATTATTGAGATGGTACTTAGTCCTTACCAGGATCTTTAGGGCCTTACCATTGTGCCCATCCAACAACACCTAGTCCTCATGGATGGGTTGCTTATTCCCGCCAACCTGTGAAAGGGACTCCTTGAGGCTGCATATAGCTAGCACCCTGATAAATTCCTTAAACGCTGGGAGAGGTTACCAATACCCCCCACCTTTCTCTCTACCCTTTTTCCCCATCCTAGCCATTCCTTTCCTTCCCTTTGCTCTTCCCAAATTCAACCATATGACCTCCCCTATTTCTCACACACACAAACTGCACAGTCTTGACTTCGGGCAGCCATATTTCCTGAACAACCTTTGTTTCTGGCTGCCTGCTTTCAGTATGAAATTCTGTATGTCGGAATACCTTTTTTTGACCTATGTTTAAAGCAAATTGTGTGCCAAATCCTTTGTTGTTCATGATATGCAAATGTGTACATTGCAGTTACTGGTCAGGTTTAGACAATGTTAAATATTAAACTTAAATTTCTCAAAAATCTATATAAAAATCAATCCTGTAGGTGGAATTTGGCAGGGCAATCTTAGCCATTGGCTTCTTGGGGATGCTGCTTTTAAAACCTACCTGCCATAGTTTCTTGCTATGGTCTAACTCATCTCAGACTTTTAAGTGCTCTCATCCACTTTAAAGTGGGAATTTTATCATGATAGTCCTTCCATCCACCTCCCAACAAATACTGAATAGACTGCCCATTTGGTCTAAGGAGGCTCTAAAAGAGTGCAGCACTTACCTTACTGAAGGCTTCATCCCACCCATACAAATGGTCCCCTAAAGCCCCTCCTCTTTGCCAGTCATGTGACCGCCCCCTCAATTAAATCATCACATTAGAAAGCATACACATGCAAGGAACTGGCTACATTGTGGGCCGAGAGAGAATATAGGAACACCAGTTGCCGTAGGACTGAGGTATAAGGCAAGTATTCATTTCTCTTACAAAACTCTGGACAAAGTGAGCACTATATTATGCATATGTGGGGGAGGAGATGTGCTGTTGCAAATTATTTTGCCCCATGCCCAGAGTTGGTGTTTAACCCAATAACCTTTTGATAACAAATGGCAACCCCTCAGTGGCTGTGGCCATTTACATTTGCACAGAGCCAAGACAAAGGGATAATCATTGTGTTCATATCCACTCTGCATGAGCACTGTTATCTCTGTCCCAGGCTTTTTGCTTGTGCAACTTTGAAGGTGGGAGAGTGTTAAGATGTAAAGACTAGTTGTAACATCAGCATTGTGATAGGAATACATACTAGAGTTGTGTTTGATAATGCAATCAAAGCTTAATTGAAAAATCCCTTCCATCTGCCCATCACTTTCAACAACTTCCTGGATTCCCAATGTGCTTTGCATCTCCTTCCCTGTGAATTGATGCAATCTCGATTTCTCAAGACTATATCCCATCATGCACTGCTTCCAGCAAGCAACGATGTTACATTGTGGGAAGTTCAGAGATTGAGTTGTAGTTCTGACGTCAGGCTTAGTTAGAGCTATGACACAAGGAAGTGCATATTCACAGGGCTGAGTGAAATTGTGTCAGTGCCCTGAGGACGTACAGCCCTGGGCATCTACAATAAGTTTATAAACTTCTAGATGAATATAGTTATTAGGAGTGGAATGGAATTTCTAGAAATTCAATACAGAAATATATATTTATTTTTAGTTTTTGAGCATAGATACCCTTTAATGTTCTATTTGCCAATTCACAATTGTGTTCAGAAGTTTGCATACCCTGGCAGAAATTGTGACATTTTGGCATTGATATTGAAAACATCATGCCAAAAAATTTCTTTTATTTAGGGATAGTGATAATATGAAGCCATTTATTATCACATAGTTGCTTGGCTCCTTTTAAATCATAACAACAGAAATCATCCAAATGGCCCTGATCAAAAGTTTACATACCCTGGAATGTTTGGCCTTCTTACAGACACGCAAGGTGACACTCAACATAAAAATTTTCAACTACCACCATTTTATTCTATAGGGTCTTGGCATTCAGAAAATATATAATGTTGGGGGGTTTTACGTCATTTTCAGGCCTAAAATGTGGAATATAACATGGGTGCAAAAATTGAAAAAAGGGCCTCAGTCATGAAGGGGTTAAAATGGCA
The DNA here is from genome assembly GCF_000935625.1 of Nanorana parkeri. Classification (NCBI taxonomy): domain Eukaryota; kingdom Metazoa; phylum Chordata; class Amphibia; order Anura; family Dicroglossidae; genus Nanorana; species Nanorana parkeri. Next base: position 724,405 of record NW_017307046.1, on the reverse strand, counting down.
ATTAAAGGTTCATTCCCCACATTTGTGGCTTTTTAAATTGCAATTATTATCTGTGTATAAATAGTCAATGAGTTTGTTAGCTGTCGCATGGATGCACTGAGCAGGCTAGATACGGAGCCATGGGGAGCAGAAAAAACCTGCGTAACAAGGTAATGGAACTTTATAAAGATGGAAAAGGATATACAAAGATATCCAAAGCCTTGAAAATGTCAGTAGGTACTGTTCAATCACTTATTAAGAAGTGAAAAATGTGGGTATCTCTTGATACCAAGCCAAGGCCAGGTAGACCAAGAAAGATTGCAGCCCCACCTGCCAGAAGAATTGTTCGGGATACAAAGAAAAGGCCACATGTAACCTCAGGAGAAATACAGCCTACTGAGGAAAAAAAGACGGTGTGGTTGTTTCAAGGAGCACAATACAACGATACTTGAACAAAAATGAGCAGCATGGTCGAGTTGCCAGAAAGAAGCCTTTACTGTGCCAATGTCCCAAAAAAGCTCAGTTACAATATGCCAGAAAACACCACAACCATAAACGCTATGTTTGGAGATGGGTCAACAAGGCCTATAGCGACAAGAAT
>NW_017307046.1:701589-723803 GCF_000935625.1 Nanorana parkeri | reverse complement strand
AAAATTGATGGCAAGATGAATGCAGCATATTATCAGAAAATACTGGCGCACAATTTGTATTCTTCAGTGGTTAAAGCAGAAAAAGGTGAAAGTTCTGGAGTGGCCATCACGGTCTCCTGACCTTAATATTACCGAGCCACTCTCATGCAAAACGACCAAAGACTGTGCATGACCTAGAGGCAATTTGCCAATACGAACAAGCAGCTATATCAACTGCAAGAATTCTGGGCCTCATGGACAACTATTGCAAAAGACTGCACGCTGTCATTGATGCTAAAGGGGGCAATACACAGTATTAAAAACTAGGGGTATGCAGATTTTTAACAGGGGTCATTTAATTTAGATATTTGTTGCCATGTCTTGTTTTATGTTTGTGCCATTGCGTTATGACCTAAAACTGAATATGAATCCCATAAGAAATACAAAAAATGTGTTTTGGCTGCTCACTCATGCTTTCTTTAAAAATGGTACATATATTACCAATTCTCCAAGGGTATGCAAACTTTTGAGTACAACTGTATATGTAATTCTGTCCAGAACGTCTTGTGATTAACACACGCATGCCACATGTATAGCACGGCAAGGTACACCTACCTTGTTTAGCAATATAGCCTTGTCTCCTGCCTGTTCGCTGGACAATGAATCAGCATCATCCCTCTTTGCAATGAGCAGGGAGGTGATTTAGAAACTAGCAAACCTAAATTAGTGGTAGTAGAGTGATGTTCCTGACTATACAGTGTGGCAGAGACTAGCTAAACAGAATTGCATGCTGTGGTAGAACAATTATGTATTTAGCTGATAACATTTGACTATCGGTTAAGCATAGAAATCCTTAACCAGCTTCCCTGAGAGACATGATATAGGTGGCTTGGCAGTCACGATTCTAACAAAGTTAGGGTGAACTAACTTTTGATGCATCTATTCCAAATCAAACAGATCTAATTGACAACCCATAATTCTGTGTTTCAGTTCCAGTGCATCCTATATATAAGATGATTCTCTGCATGAGATCAGAAAATTAAATTGGCTAATAACACAGCAGTTCTTTCAAACATTTTCACACTGTGCCTGTGTGAAAATCCCACAGATCATCCAGTAAAGAGAGAAGCCAATAAGAGCTGGAACATTCTCCTAATCTAAATCTTTTCCATGTGAAATACAAAGGCTGAAAAGCTCTATGTGTCTTCCAAGTTCTCCCTGTAATTATGGACTAATATTAGAAGGTGACACATATGAGTGACATCTGGTGTGGATAGAAATGGATTGTGATAAGACACATTCCTCAGCGGTCAGATGGGTGCACATAGTGACAAGTTCATGTACAGATACTGCATGTCACAATGGGGGATGAACTATTGCAATACATAATGATTATACATACATACATACATCTAAATACACTATATTGACAAAAGTATTGGGACACCCCTCCAAATCATTGGATTCAGATGTTCTGTGAAATTTTCTTGCTACTAAATATTCAGCAGTCTACTGTGCTATTATAATAAAGTGGAAGCAACTGGGAACAACAGCAACTCAGCCATGAAGTGGTATGCAACGTAACATGACAGAATGGGGTCAGCGCATGCTGAAGTGCATAGTGAACAGAAATCGCCAACTGTCTGCAGAGTCAGCTACACACCTCCAAATTTCATGTGGCGTTCAGATTGGCACAACAACAGTGCGTAGAGAGCTTAATGGAATGGGTTTCCATGGCCGAGCTGCTGCATCCAAGCCATACATCACCAAGTGCAAAGCAAAGTGTCGGATGCAGTGGTGTAAAACACGCCGCCACTGGACTCTAGAGAAGTGAAGACGTGTTCTCTGGAGTGACAAATCACACTTCTCTGTCTGGCAATCCGATGGACCTGTCTGGGTTTGGTGATTGCCAGGAGAACGGTACTTGTCTGACTGCATTGTGCCAAGCGTAAAGTTTGGTGGAGGGGGATTATGGTGTGGGGTTGTTTTTCAGGGGTTAGGCTTGGCCCCTTAGATCCAGTGAAGGGAACTCTTAAGGCATCCGCATACCAAGACATTTTGTACAATTTCATGCTCCCAACTTTGTGGGAACAGTTTGGGGATGGCCACTTCATATTCCAACATGACTGCGCACCAGTGCACAAAGCAAGGTCCATAAAGATATGGATGAGTGAGTTTGGGGTGGAGGAACTTGACTGGCCTTGTCCTGACCTCAACCCGATAGAACACCTTTGCGATGAATTAGAGCAGGGACTGCGAGCCCGGCCTTCTCGTCCAACATCAGTACCTGACCTCAGAAATGCGCTTCTGGACGAATGGTCAAACATTCCCATAGATACACTCCTAAACCTTGTGGATACCTTCCCAGGAAGAGTTGAAGCTGTTATAGTGGCAAAGGGTGGGCCAACTCAATATTGAACCCTACGGACTAAGACCGGGATGCCATTAAAGTTCATGTGCGTGTAAAGGCAGCCGTCCCAATACTTTTGGCAATATAGTGTATGTTCAAATATATAAAAAAAGGAACTTATAGGGCCACTCCACCCAAAACAGATGGTTTCAATTTTGTAAGATAACGGAGCATCAAACAACCTAAGAGATTCTTATAGTTCTCGGGGGTAACTACAGTTAAGTCAAGTATACCCTATGGAAATTGTTGACGTTTTCATTGTATTTAAACATGCAAACATTAGATCTCAATTGAATAGTGCCAACAGATTAAGGTGATATACTTGAAGAAATGACGTATAAAATTGACATAGTGTATTAATTTTCATGATGTAAATGAACAAAAATACAGATTTGTCATATGGAAAAGGTATATCCACCCCTATATTTACCACCACTTCAAATCTGTGAAATTAGAATCCGGTGTTTCAGATTGGGTGGCAATGATTAGAACCTCCTTGGGGAGTATGCGGGTGCAACCTGTCTTATTTCAACCTCATAATTCTATGGTCTGGTGTTCTTTTTGCTATTGACATGTGTTGTGTCATCATGACATATTTACCATGGTTCACAAGTGCCCTCAGAATGAAAGCTGTGGATTCCTAGGAGTCTGGCATGGCATTTAGGAAGATAGCCAAATGTTTTGAAATCAATCTTTCCACTGTAAAATGAACTAATAAGTGGCATAGATTTAAAACAACTGCTATTTTTTTCAGGACTGGCCGGGCCATAACATTCAACCCAACAGCTGACTGTCTGATGCTAAAAGAAGCCTCAAAGAACCTCAACATTTAACTGTGGGTTGTTTGGGTGACTTGCAACAGTTGGGATCAATTCGCATTGCACCAGTTCAACCTGCATGAGAGGTATGTTAAAAAAAAAGCCTTTGCTGTCCAGAAAGAACATTACAGCAAGATAACAGGTTGCCATTTAACGTATAGGCAAATATCACTCTTCTGGAACAATGTGCTGCAGATTGATCAATCAAAGATATAGTTGTTTGGTCACAGTAACAGTAGAGATGTTTCAGCAAACCAAAGAAAGTATTTCAGGAGAAGAACCTCATAACCACTGTATGGTTGTGGAAATGTTATGGTTTGGAGTTTCTTTGCTGCTTTAGGATTTGGTCAGCTAGAAATAATCAAGGCAATTATACATTCTGCATCATATCAAAGTGTGCTTGATGAGAATGTGAGGTTATCTGTGCAAAGGATGAAGTCGTACAGGATATGACATCTATCTATCTATCTATCTATCTATCTATCTATCTATCTATCTATCTATCTATCTATCTATCTAACTAATACAGTAATGATCCAAAGCACACTAACAAATCCACCAAGAAATGGCTACAAAAGCAGAAATAGAGGGCTATGGACTTCATCAATTGAAGCCCTAATTTGATTTCCACAACTTTTTGTAAGCGGATTTTGAAATATGCAAGAAAAACCCACAAACTTCTTGCAACGTAAGGAAATTTGCATGGAGAATTAGTTAAACAATTCACTGTCGATGTCAGAGACTGGACGGCAGTTATACAAAATGCCTACAAGAAGGTATTTCTGCTGCAATACAAGTTTTTGGTGCCATGAGGTGTACTTACTTTTTCCACAGTACACCATTACATCGATGGATATTTTTGATGAATAAAAGGTTTGAAAAGGTAATTGTTTTTCTTGTGTTCTTTTTAACACAAATCACCCTGTATCTGTAGGCACTATTTGAATAAAGATCTAATGTTTTCCTGTTCAAATATGTTAAAAGTGTCAAAAGTTTACATGGGATGCACTTAATTATTCACATGATTGTATTTCTAAAATAGGTGGATTTGAGTTCCCAGGTCTGCACATCTGCTGCGGCCATTATGAGAGCTCCCAGCAAGGAATTATATCATGAAGATATCAGTCCAGGAGTATTAAGAAATATAAGAAGCTGGGGGTTCTTAACCTGGGAGCTCTATCTACCTTTACCTAGTAAAATACTGTTCATACTTTTAGTTCCACTTTATCCTTTAGTCTGTCACTAACACGTAACTTAACCCTGGAACTTAGCCTGACCATGACACTTGATTCTTAAAACAGACATATTCATTTAAAAAAATACAGTGGGCCACAATGAGTGGAATTACTCTTCAAAGGCCCACATTAGGTCTCCTGTGGGTCATACCAACTTAATAAAAAAAAATGACAACACTTCAGTCTCTGTTGTAGATTTAAAACTTTAAAAAACAGGTGCATAAAAAAGAATTGATACCTACTTGGCCTACCTCTCGCTCCACCAATCCCCACTCTCTTGAAGAGCAAACCTTTCTGAACATGCTTCATCTTCTGACAAACTTACTGTCAGCAACACCCCCATTCCACGCATGCGCCAAGTCCCGCTAGGCGGACGCTCACACGCATGCGCATAACTCGGCTTTCCTGCAAAAAGACGTGCCATATGGCGCACCGGAAGTGACGCGCATACGGCACGTCTCAAGATAAAACTGCGCCAAATGGCGCACAGGAAGTGACGTAGTTGATTGGCTCACTTCCCTATTTAAGCCTGGCTTGCATGTCCATTAGTTGCTGGATTGTCTTTTCAGCCCCATATTGTGCTTTGGAATCCTGTTTCTGCCTAGTCCTGTCTACTGCCTTTTGTCTGGATTTTTACCTGTTTCTGCTAGCTGCCTGCCTTTGACCTTGCACTGTTTACTGGAACCCGTCTCTGCCTTATCCCTCGGTACTGCATCTGCTCTCCTGGTTTGACCGGCTTGCCTTGACCTTGATTTCTGGATAACCCTTCTGCTTGCACGGTTTCAAGACCATTGGCACTCGGTGTCTGTCTGGCCTCTGTCTCCAACCTCAAAGGCCACAGGACACGAGGTGCAAGAGAAGCCTCCTCACCAACCCAGTCTCCCTACCAGGTACGTGATACTTACACTGGTATCAGGTGCCTGATCCCTGTCTGTTCTGTAGTTTATTCTGCCAGCATTCTTCAGCAAGCCTAGCTCTGCACAGGCAGCAGGACAGGTACGTATTGATTCCTTTCTATGCAGTGGCCCTTTTTTAGATTTAATCTAGTAATTCTTTACACCTAACCCCCCTCCCCCCAGGAATTACCCTAACGTTTATCCTTTAACCTACAACCTCTGCCTCAAACATTAACCTAACCCCTACCACAAAGCTAACCACATTGGCCCATGCTTCACTTATCCTGCACCTGAAGCATCAGTCCTGCACGCAAACAATCTTCAACCAATGTCTAAATGACAAAGCATTGAAAACCAATGATGTGAGTAAAACTCTGCTGAGAATTCCAACAGTGTAATGCCAGTGAAAATATAACTTTCCTAATCCTGTAGGGAAAAGAACCATGGAAAATGTCCAAACTGTAAATTGTTTAAGGGGAAAAAAGAAACAAAAACATGACAGTATTATCGCTACTTTCAATAACAGGAAGGCAGAAATGCTGTTACAACAGAAAAGTCTGTATTTGGATCAATAAGCATGATTTCCTCCTTGTCCGGTCCTCCCCAGCCGGCAGGATTTCCCCGTTCTTGAAAGAAGATAACAACGTAGGCCGCAGAGATATCAAATCCAAGCTCAGGAAGGAAGTCTGGGACCTGGCAACCATACAGGTAACTACAGGACTATGATCGATGGCATGGCTTGGTAAGCTGCCCAGGGATGCACATAGGGGGGAAATACACACTTCATGGCAAACGGAACAAAAAATTAACCTGGGGGGTGGTATTACAATACTGGGAACTTTCACACAATAAAAAAAAAGTGTTTCCCAAGTATATTAAAGGGGCAGTCCACCCAAAACTGTAAAGAAACTGGCAGGAGTGAAACCATCTGACAGTTTCTTATATCTTTTGAGTACTCGAGTGGTGAGATCTTAGTACTGTGTTCTTCTGCGCTGTGTTTGTATTTATTATTTATTTTATATTATGAAGAATGTAACATGAGGAGCTGGAACACAATGGTGGGGGGAACACTACCAGGTGGTCAGAGACAGGGTCAGGAACTATGGTAGAGAGCCAGGGGCTGATTGGGCTCACCAAGAACCACCATTAAATATAATATAAAACTTCTGGTGGATTAGCCAAAAGTTCACCAAGTACCACTTAGTGTGGATCAGCTAACATCAAGCACCATTTGACTTCTGTACACTTACTACTACTCTGTTTCTCCGAAAATAAGACCTAGTACAATTTTTGGGAATTGATAAAATATAAGACCTACCCCGAAAATAAGACCTAGTTGTGACCATTCCCAGGGCCGGTGGTGGCATAAAGGGGAACATGAAGAGCCGCAGGAGAGAATCAGCGGTGCCAACGAAGCCAGCGCTAGAGGAAGCGAGGCAGCAGCGGAGGGAGCAGAGCCGCAGAAGCCGATGCTTCCTCTATAGCGCTGGATCTTGTCACAGGTGGAGTGATACCAAATGCACTCCACCTGCGAGGAATCGATAGTGAAAGCGCACTTCGCTCATTCTGGCCAGCGATTGGTTACCAAATTGCTCTTGGAAAGGTACGGCACCCATGATTGCCCTGATCACCCTATTCTTAACTTTGCCACTCACTCCTGTCTTGTAAGTCTTCTACCGGTATTATGGTATGGTATTATGGTATGGTAGGACCTACACCGAAAATAAGGCCCAGTGTGTTTTTTTAAAACAAAAAAAATATAAGACAGTGTCTTATTTTCGGGGAAACACGGTAGGGATGCCCAGATATCGGCCCCCGAAACATATCGGCTGAAAATGGCACTTTTGGCATAATGCTGAAAGTGCCATTTTTTGGCCAATACAGCGGTGCATCCTATTCTCTCCTCCCCGCTGGGTGCTGCTCTGTGTCCCAGCGGGGAGGAGAGAAACTGTGACAGGCGGCCGAGCGCTGTGAGCGGCCAGTGTCTCTACTCCCACGTCGCTTAGCCTCCTATCACAGATCGGCAGAGCGGTATGGGTGGAGACAGCTCGGGCTGTCAAAGCAGGCTGAGCTCTCCTCCCGCACCGCTCGCTCAGCCTCCTGTGACAGCGTGTCAGGAAGGAGAGCGAGTACAAACACTTAGCAATCAGTGATCGCTGAGTGTTTGTACATAATTGAGCACATGGTATGGTTACTATATCCTCGAAAATGAATGAATGGGAAGTGATCTACATCACTACCTGTTCATTCATGATTGTGGTTATGGTAAACATAATCTGCCCTTATGTCATGAATGAACAGAAACACTCAGTATAGAGGATTGCTGTTCATTTATGCCCCCAATATTTCCCAGAAGCCCTTAAAAGTAAAGTAAAAATATTTAATAAAAAATGAATAAAAATAAATATAAAAAAATTAAAAAGTTTATAAAAAAAATAATTGAAAAAATTGAAAAAATTAAAATAAAAAACATTTTCGGTTTCCACGTGACATTTTTTTTTTTCCGGCTTCATTTCGGTTTTGAAATGTTCATTTCGGTGCACCTCTATTTACTACCAGTGCTACTAACTGTGTACATTTTATTTATGACCACTTGTATCTTTGAAGATAATGTTTTATGTATTTTTACTTTCATACTTTACAAGCTTCCACTTGCGTGTTTATTATTGTTGCAAATAAAGGGATTTTTAGCCACTAGAGGGAGGTATTGGTGGCTCAGTGCAACTACTCTGTCTCTCTCTTAATAGCTGTTAAGATAAGATAGCCATACAGCTTAACTAACTCACAACATGCATCTAAAAAGGAGCCGTAAAACACAATCACTGTGTAGCAGAGAAGGAAGCAGAACCTGATTTTGCAATAAACAAATATAGCTGCCTTTATATAAATATAGGATTATAACAACAAGGGTTTTCAACAAGCATTGATTACAGTATTAAGAGCAACCTGATTACATGTATCTAAAAAGACAGCTTCCCCATGCTGCTTTTTAAACTGCTTAATGTATGGGTGTCTAGGCAAGCATGGTATTTTAATGTACTACTGTAAACTGAACTCCAAAAATTGACTCAATTTAAGCCTATTGCAATCCCCTGTACAGCAGCACTCAGACTGGCAGTGGAAGGAGCAGCACTGGAGGCTAATCAAATGCCCTGCTAACAAGGTACATGCTTGATAGAAGGAAAAAGTGTAGATACAACGTCATCAAGCTGTTGCTGCTCCTTTACTGCCCAATCATTACAAGTGGAGACTTGGAAGGTGACCAAGCTGTGTTGCCTAACTGCAGCTGAAAAAAATCACCAAGCTGTCTGTATGGTTGGGCTGTGTAAATCGCTGTGTAAATCTAAGGACTGGATGGGCAAAAAAAAAAAAATCCCTTAGCAGACAAGACCGCTCTTATATATGTATTTCAATGGTGTATTTAGCAATATGACTTTAACATCCTCTTCCTTTCAGCTATCGTGTGACCTGGTTGAATATAATCAAACCCTCTCCTGATATTTATTTGATTTGCATTGTGGTAGATGTGCTGGATGACTGGCAGTTCCAATCAGGGTTAGATGATTCTAAGAGCTATTTGTTCTTTGAAAGAATTAGACATTTTCAAAGGGACTTCTCCCTTCTGTCAGTAAGAGCATTGAATAACTGTAAATAAACTAAAAATAAGCTCAGGAAACAAGTGATGGAAAAACAACACTCCCTTTCCTGCCCAGATGAAGGTCATCTGAAAACACACAGGTCGTACATGTTGTCACACTATAATGGAGAAGGCATGGTGAAATATGGACTTATGGAGGTGAGAGTTCAATATATCAGTGATAGCCAAAGCTAAATGTTTAGCCACAAGTGTAAACAAGGGCCTCTGATATTTTATATCAATACCCATTATTTCCTATTCATAAAGTGACAATCCCTATATTACAAAATGTCTCAAAATGTAGTTTGTGCATTTCATGAAATTAACATTTTCGAGACTTCCGGTTCCGGCGCCCATGTGAGCGGCTGCGAGGAGATCGCGATCCTGCACCCGCGGCCACCAAACATATTTAAAACCGGCTAAAACGCCCGACCGACTCACCCTACCTATCGGGCAGCTGAGCGGGGGAGTATGGACAGGTTCCTGGCTGGGGGAAAGTCCCGATCGCAGTCGGTTCCCCGAACGGCCGGTGACACAGGCACAGCAAGGGGGTCTAAGATGGCGGCGGCGGGCCTCTACACCCCCCCTCACTCAGGAGTTCTCCCTGGACGAAGCGGCATATGAGCGCATCGCCCTGGCAGTGGCCAATCTGCTGAAACCCACCATTACATCAGTGGTGGAAGCTGCCATCCAGCAGGGCCTCTCTCACATTCAGGCTGAGGTTTCGCAACAGGCCCGATCCCTTAAAGAGGCAGAACAGCGAATTTCGATTCTGGAGGAGGAGGTCCTGGAAGCCAACGCTAAGGTGACAGCCTTTGATGATCTATCCCATGGCCTTCTGGAGAAAATAGATGATCTGGAGAACCGGTCCAGAAGAAACAATCTGCGGATCATCGGGGTGCCCGAAACATACAAACCGCAAGTATTAACCGAGTTGTGCTCAACAGCCATCCCAGAGGCTCTGGGCCTCGACACTAAGTGTGTAGTGGAGCGGGCGCACAGGCTTGGGCAGCCTCACCCAGACAGAACGAATCCTAGACCGGTTATTGTGCGCTATTTAAATTACGCGGACAAGTTCCTCATCATGCAACAATACCGAGCCTCTCGCACCCTAGAGGTTGACGGTCACAAGCTTTTGGTCTTCGCAGACTACTCAGCCGAAGTCGCCAGGAAGCGAAAGGCCTTTAACAAGATATGTTCTGTGCTTTATCACAAAAGAATAAGATTTACACTGGCGTACCCGGCCACACTTCACGTGGAAACTCCGACGGGAAGGAAATGCTCTTATCTGGATCCAGCGGAGGCAGAATCATTTCTCAATACCTTGAGTATGGACACTGGGTCTCCCCCCAAATCGGCTGAACCCACCAGATCCCCACGAAAAAATGCACGGTCCTCAAAACGTAACAAAGGCACACCACGGAAATATAGGTATCGCTGACGACTGCAGGATGTCGCCAAGGCCTAAAGCTGCCACCTTGGTTAAACTTAGGGCGGGCAGTTGTAGCTATTATTGGACTTGCTTCACGGGTGGCTGAGGATGGTAGCTGTGCGAAGTTCCTCTTGCCCACATAGGAAAAAAGTGGAGTCATTACTGAGATGTGTTCTGTTTCAAAAGTTTAACAAGGTTATGTTGAATTTCATTGTTATTGTTAGTTTTTCTGTTCATTTTTCCCTTACTGCTGGTTGGCCACTAGGTACTCGGAATGGATGCATCTTGGGTGTGGTGATGTCCAGACGTGCCCTACTCTTACGGTGCTGCAGACATTCGACCTATGGGCGGACAGACTTACTTTGATCTCACACTCCACAAGTATGGAAACAAAGCGGGCAAACTAATGGTCAGATTGGTGAATGGGAGGCACTCACTGCAGCACATTTCACAGTGGCACGTCGGGACATCACCTACCTGGGCATCAAAGTAGGTAAACTACCTTCCTCTTTATATACCCTGAATTTCCCTCCTCTTATAGATAGACTAGTGCGGGAACTGGCAAGGTTTGCCCCTATCGCTTTTGAAAAAGCTCTGGCTCCCGAGAAGCGAGGGGGGATCAAATTTTCCTAATATCAGACTGTATAATTTGGCATGCATACTACGCCATGCGGTGGACTGGCTAACGAACGCATCGAGATATTCTAATACCGATCTGGAAGCGGCCCTGGTGCAGCCGTGGGACCTAAAGGGCATAGTTCATTGTAAACTATCAAAGTTGCCGGTATCACTGCGCCATCACTTGGTCATTAGAGATACGGTACTCGCATGTAGGGCGGTAAGACGCTTTTTACCCGACATGGGTTGTCCGCAATAACAGAATAAAAAAATTTTGTTTAAAAAAAAAATAAAATAAAATTTTCTATAATGTTTGCAGAGTTTCCTTTTCCTACAGAAAATGGCAGAGAGACTGACCTACGGGTTCATTCGGGGAGATTCACTGTTAGCTGGGCATTTCTCATTAAGTCAGAACTGGATACCCTTCAAATTTGCCTCCCATTTGTCCTGAATTCCTAGTTAACGGATTGGTTATCGGTTTTGAAACAAAATGGTTGCTGGTACCAGTAATTACTAGTGGCAGACAATTCTTGAAGTGTACAACTCTGGCTTTCAAAAAAAAGTTTAGATAAGATTGAGAAAAAAAAAGAGTGATTTGAAATATGTTGTTTATCAGCCATTTTGATCCAAATTATGACATTGTCAGACATAGCTAAAAAATTCAGAACTATCCCTTTTCATAAAAGCAGCCTTAGCTATTGTGGTCCTACAGTGTCTGTTATAAGACACTCTTATACCCTTCCTACTTCCTCCCAGTTACAAATTCCACTCCTCCCCTTAATTACATCAATTCATAGGCATTGCATTATCTTGAGGAGAAAAAAAAATGGCCATCATCTGTAATTATCCAACATAAAAGACTGCAATTTCCCCTCATCTGCTATTTATGGTCGTCTGGTGATGTTTGCAGACACACAGAGACATAAGGATCATGGGTCTGTCTTTCTGATATCATTTGGTCTGTGTGAGTTATTTAATGTCTACATAGATCTTGTGGGTTTTTTTGTTTTTGTACTTCAAACTGTGCATATTGTGGCCATGGTGTCACTAGACAACTGGAGTACTACTGGAATAGGCAGAAACCAATCTGTGTACCTTATTCAGGAACTGAAAGAAGAAAGGGAGAAACAAAGAAAGTAAGGAAGGAGGGAGGAATACGAAGGAAGGGATGTAGGGAAGATGAGAGGAAGAAAAGACTGGAAAGAAGGAAAGGAAAGTAAAAGGGAGGGACGGGAAAACTGAAGGTAGAGATGAATGGGGGGAAAAATTGAGGGAAGAATTAAATGAAGGGACGGAAGGAAATAAACAGAAGAATGGAACGGAGGAAGTAAGGAAAGAATATAGACAGTGAAAGGGATAAAAGAAAGTAAGGAAGGGAGGAAAGGAAAGGAAAGGTGGAGGGTACAAATTCAAGCAGCACAAGCTCCTACCTGTTTCTCGCTGATGGACTCTGCAGATTTTGTGATCCCATCAAGACATTTGCCGATGATTGGGATGACTTGGCGGTCTATTTCAGCGTACATTTTCAGTGATTCCCCCAACCGTGCTATCCTCCTTTCGTCCATGTCTTGCAGTTTCTAAAGAATGTTACAGACTGTGAGAATAGTCTACTACTTGCCCACTCAGACCAGAGTCATGTCATTTCACAAACACACAATGAAAGAAAATCAGAAGTTAAAACTACAGAGGCCTAGAGTACTTCTCTTCATGCAAAGGTAAACAGGATTGTGGTACATGTGTACTTGTCCTTGTATTCAGATCAGTTCCTTTGAGTCCTAGTCAAGGTCCTGGCATTTGACAGCTGGATAACAGGGGTAGAACTTAGGGCTACGGCAGGGATTACTTTCAACTAACACTCGATATATGGTCTTGGCTAAAAATCCAGCATCTACCTCAGTCCCAAAGAAACTGACCTGAAGACAAGTGCAGGTACATGCACAAAACCAGTAATGATAATTTATAAACTCTGGTGGACATGACAGCTTAAAAGAGAACTATGAGGTAAACTTTTTATCCTATAGTTCTCTCTAGGGTCCCGGGAGGACATATACCAACGTCCTCCCGTGACCCAAAGCTCAGTATATAGCAAGCTACAGTAAATATACTATATACTGAGAGCGCCGCAGCCGGGACGAATCCCGACAATGCTGTCGAGATCCACCCAGCTAGCTGATTGACAGTGGGCTTTGCCTATCTAGAGGCAGAGCCAGCTGTGCACCCCCCTTCTCCCGTTCATTCCTCCAGTCAAATGCTGTAGGATCGGAGAGGAGAGGGGGGAATCCCTGCGGGGAGCGGTGACTGTCAGGAGCTGATCGTAAAGTAAGCGAGCGACGGTATGTGTTCGCTCACTTCCCAATCAATAGAGCCGACGTGTGACAGTTTCATTGTCACACGTCGGCTCTAACTATGAGGATGAATGAAAATCACTCACCTCATAGTTCTCCTTCAACTTTAAAAGAACAACAACCCAATTATAATGTTTCAGGCCATACACTTTCTGCCTTTCCCACAATATGCATATGCAACATTAAAGCAAACCTATCCTAAAAAGAAATACCAGACTAGCACTAGGACTTAACTGTGCATAACAACAGGCATTCCGATATTAGCCTTTGCCTGGTGCACTGTTTTCGGTACCGCCATCTTGATTATGACATTGTTTACTGGAGGAGTGTGCAATCCACCAATTACAGCCTGTATCACTGTATGATCCCTTACCCTTTCCTGTCCTTGCAGGAGCAGAGTGAAAAGTTCCTGGACAGATGACACCTGGGAACACACTGCTGTCATGCACCGTCTGCCCAGTGTCAGCGTCACACATTAGGATAAAAAGGCCCCAAATCACCACATGGTTCACATCACACAGAGAAATAAAAATAAGACAGATTTCTGACTGAAAATGAGAATTTGTAGGCGCAAAAGGAGACAAATAGACATATTAATCATGGATGGAAAAAAAAAGAGACAAAAACAATGACACTGGTGAAAACAATTATATAGTTATAGAAGATCTGACATTGTAACAAGTCTGCAATAAAGAGATGGAACATATACCACACCTGGTAGATGGCCGGCATTTGTGTGTGATAGTGCTCATTCTGCTCACGGTTAAACTTCTGTAACACTGATGAATAATCCCCCTTACTGTCGTCTGCCATCTGATGACGGATCTGGGCTTGCTGTCGGGCCTGCAATAAAAAAATAAATACATGAAGCAGATGAGACAGATTCAGTGGTCATCCTAGTAGCATAATATAACATATTCCATGATCAGGCCTTGTTGTACTGTAGTTAAATGGAAGGGACCAAACATGGACTTTTTCCCTTATTAAAAGGACAAAGAAACTTTTAGATAAGATTGAAAAAGAACAAAATCAGAATCAAGAGCCAAGATGAAAACAGAGTTGAAGAAGCATTTTTCTTCATCATGGTGGCATTGGCTTCTATTTATTATTTGCCTGAGGTAGGCAAGTAGGATACCAACTTAAACTGCCCTTTAAAGTGACCCAGTCCCTATACTGTACTAAATTTACTCAGCTAAGCCTGTCCTGTAAAACTATAAAACCTTTACCTCGGCCCTTCCCGCCCTCCTATGAAGTCCACAGGGAAAGTGACACTTTCAGGAGTGTTGGTCTCCTGGGTACCCACAGCTATCACAGGTTCCTCCTGCTGACCTCTGTGTCACTTCTTTAATGTGTGAAGGTCAAAAGGAGACCAGCGGGAGACCTAGGAGGTCGACATGTCAGAAATGTCACAACTTTGAAAGATCAATTCACTTGAAAGGAGAGTGAGGTAGGGGGGTGAGGTAGGGGCAGGATAGGTGAGACGAGTACATACTGTCTTTTTTTAGAGGAAAAGCAATGCTGAGTATATTTAATATAGCAACAGGGTTGCTTTAAAAAGGTAAGTATGGCACATAGTCAGTGGGTACATATTTTGAGTTATTACTGCAGTATCTACCCAAAATAATTTTTGATATGATTTCCACAATATTTGTAATATTTCAGTAAATTTGTAGATTAACCACTGGAGGGAGCTCTGTATTTCACCTCCCTCTGTTAACATTAAAATGAGATATCAGCCACTCAGGGTGAGCATTGTTTTCAAAGAGTCAGCCGACTCAGCTCTGCATTAGAAGTAGCGGTCAATTACTATCACTGTGCAGCACTGCAAAGCACAAAGCAGGGCCTTGGTATGCAATGAGCAGATTAACCACTGGAGGGAGCTCTGTATTTGACCTCCCTCTGTTAATATTGAAATGAGATATCAGCCACACAGGGTGAGCATTGTTTTCAAAGAGTCGGCCGACTCAGATCTGCATTAGCAGTAGCGGTAAATCACTATCACTGTGCAGCACTGCAAAGCACAAAGCAGGGCCTTGGTATGCAATGAGCAAATATGGCTGCTCCCGTTTACATATAAGTACACACCATACAATGAAAAATGGAAAATGAACACATGTTGACGAAATTAATTAGATCAAGCTAATCCGTTTTTTTTTGTATGTCTATACCTGACACTAAAGTTACCCTGCACAGCACTGTTTGTATTCACTCTATCCAACACATAACATACCTCAATGTAGTTTCAGGAGATGCAGTAGATGTTTAAAAAAGAATCTGCATGTGAGCACTGCTGGTCCTCAGCTTGTTTTAACTGAGCAGGTCTGAACCAGTAAAAAAAAAGTTCCCATGATGCAACAAACATCTCCCGTATTCTGCACACTGTAAGGTATAGGGGGTGAGCACAGACATAATATTATCGAGGGTAGCAGGTACTGGATTCTATATCCGTTTCTCTAGCATGACAAGAAGAGGAGGTATATGTGTGTTAAATGATTACATTTGGTGATTTTAGCATCTTCTCATATACCCTGCCCTTCTCAAAGATTACAGTCCATCTTTAAGTACAACCATCAGCTTTATACAAACAGTAGTCAGCAATAGCAAATTAGCTCTCCAACCATTTTTCAATCATTTGCTCCATTAAAGTGAATTAACCAAAAACTGATTTTTCATTTGTTGGGTGAATGCAGGCAGGTTTTTGAAGGAGAACCCAGGCCCAGATGCTCTTTCTGTTGTGGTTGTGACCAATCTTTCTTGACTTTCTGCTAAATGGCTGTGTCATCATCTACCTTCTTGCAGAGATACGTGCTGACCACATTTGTAAGAAGGAGAAGGATAATCAGGGAACTGAATTACTTGGTATCCACATTTTCGGTTGGGGGAGGTATAAAGGTTGCCATTGCAGGTCTCTCCTTCTGAAATTACTTGTACCCTGTCAAGCTGATCACCTGGGTTAAAAAAGTCATTGATTCAAAACTATTATGCAGATTACGAGTTCTGATATCATTGATTTTTCTGATTGACATGCTTGATCCAGGTCAACCTCTCAAAGCAGTGAAAGCAGAGACAGCCAAGCAACTAGAATGTTCTTCTTTCTGTATTTCTCTCAATACAGGATCAATGTAAAAAGATCAACAAAGTAAATAAGTGTTCCTTTCAGCAAGTGTTTTCCACCTTTACTACCCCGTGGTGTGGGTCACCTCATCTCTGGTCCTCCTACACAGCAACTTATCTACCAAGAAAAGTCCGGTCATCAATCTGAGCCACGTAGGCAGGTAAACAGGGCTGTTAATTGGATGGAGTTTGCTCCCTCACTTACACTGTGATCTTCACAGGCCCCATGCTGGGCCAGATCCATGACCTGAATACACAGACAATCGTTTCCAAACAACTAATCTCTGAAGCTGCAGTAGCGGATGGAACACTTTATTCATGGGAGATGGAAACCAGAAAGCAGTGCCAGAAAGTCTAAGGACTCTGCTAAACAGAGGTGGCCAAAACAATGCCTCATTGCTAAGATTAAAGAGAACCCTATTACTTTGCTGAGGACATACGGATGCCAAGAAGGAGATGACGGAAGGTAGCCATGGGGCTAAATAACTTCAGCTGAAAACAGTGGGGCTAAAGCTCTTAGCAACCAGTCAGGTTTATTTATTTTTTTAATATCAAAGGAAAGGGAAGAATCTGGTTGCTACTGGCAATAACTTAAATGTTGCTCTACTTTTTACATACCAGACAATTTGTTGTTTTTTCATGGTTATGGTTTTTACAGATTTTTGATGCATGACATTAATCCTGTTATATATTTTGTGCAGTGCATGATATCATGGCAAGGCTAGGAATTTGAAGTTTTTGAAGGCAACACTGGTGTGAAGAAGTTACGGTCAAGGATGAGGCAGCTAGAAAAAGTGATGCTGTTTACATATTTTCTAGAGTTTACATGTCCCCTTCTCTATCATGTCTGCCATCCCCTTTGTCTTCCAATAAAGTCACCAGGAGAACCAAACCTTCTATTGCCCCTATGGGACCATGCATACCAAAACAGGCATGGTAGAAATAGGATGATGGGTAAACAGCAATCCTCTACTGGTTCCACTCTATGTGGTAGCAAAGAGAGATCACAATTTCCACTGCTCAGTCTAATCAAGCTGTGCAAAATGGAGATAACACATTTTGCTGAAAACAAAAACACATTTTATGGCCAAGCTGCAATGCTAGATTTCCAGCATAGGGTGGGGAACGATCCAGTGAAAACAAATCCAGGGAATGTTTATTATTTTTACATTTTATTTCAAGTATTTATGTAGCGCCAACAATTTACGCAGCACTTTACATAGTTGCACATTCACATCAGTCCCTGCCCTCAAGGAGCTTACAATCTAAGGTCCCTATCTCACATGCATACATAGAGGGCCAATTCAGCTGGAACCTGAATTCAAGTTCCAGTCGAGAGGAAGCTGATTTAGAGAGGAGCCAATGTCTTTGGCGTGTGGGAGGAAACCCATGCAAGCCCAAGGAGAACATGCAAACTCCATGCAGATAGTGACCTGGCCGGGATTCGAACCAGGGACCCCCAGTACTGCAAGGCAGAGGCGCTAACCACTACGCCACTGTGCTGCCCAACTCTGCTTGGTACAATATAGAGTGGTCACAGAGGACTTTAATCATTCTAGAAAACAGAACATTGAGGGGCAGAAAGTGGATCTGTGCTTTGCCCACGCAGAGCCGAGTCCCATTCACTCTAGTTGGGCTGATGACTCACCTAGCCCTCATGTGACAGTGCAGAGCCAATCACCATCACATGCTCCTCTACACCCAAAAGTACCTGGAGTGGGGAGAGTTCAAGTGTATAATAACTGCAACTTTTTTTTAGTTTGGAGTGGGGAAAAATTTTAACTCCAGTGGGAGTTTCACAGCTGTTCGGGGCTAAATTAGAGAGATGTACCCTTACTTCCTGTCCAGGGGACAATCCTTTAAATTTCCAACAGCAAACACAGACAGAAGTAAAATGCTTTTGTTAAGTTATAAAGGGGAAGGCAAGAAACCCTGCCACTGTTTTATTGTCCCTTATTCTGTTTTTCCGTCACTTCCTGTCTGGCAAAATGTTGTCCTCAAAACAGGAAGTGCGGGACATCACCTTACCTTTTATTTTAAATAGATACATTTTAAATTAAAGGTAAATATGTGAAGCTGAGGAGCTAAAGCAAATCTGATGTCTTGTCCAAGTTTGCTTTAAAGCAAAATATGACAAAACTGGAAAAAATAGCACTTTTGTACTTACAATAAAATCCCTTTCTTGCAGCCCATTGAGGGACACAAAGTTATTCTCTTCCATGTTATACTGCCGCCTACAGGACGATTGGACATTTCCAAACAAAAAAACTGTAGGCCAGCCCAGGATAACCCCTTCCACTAGCAGCATGTCTCTGTTTTTGTAGCAACCAGCACTGAGAGCATGGTCATAGGGGTGGGACCCGTGTCCTTCAATGGATTCCAAAAAGGTTTTCGCTATTAGTACAAAAATCCCATTTTCTTTCTCATCCATTGAGGGATAAAGAAAGTAATTCACTTTTGAGACATCCAGAAGTAGTACAATTGAGGGATGGGCAACACAGCATATAAGCCCAAGGAAAAAAGTGCTAGCAAGAAATAGGTCAGTCTTCTACATGGCAGAGCTGAAGAAAAAACATCTATCCTCCTAGGACACTAGCAAAAAACTGTGGCATGCTGGTAGCAGGAGGGGTTATAATGGGCTGCCTGCAGTTTTTTTTTGCAAGTGTCCAATACTCCTGTAGGTGGTAGTATAATCCAAATGTGAATGACATCTTGTGTCCCTCAATGGAGGAGAAAGAAAGTAAAATTCCCACCCTTCTCTACCCTCCTCTTTTCTGCCTACCTTAAAATTAAATGTCCAGTTTGAGCACAGGCAGCCTACACAAACACTGTATGCTCAGTTCTCATGAATCATGTAGCCAGCCATGATGGAAAGATTCTACAATTAAGTTATTTCTTCAGCCAGCCACAGCAGGAAGACAAGCCAGAATATGTTCTACTCCCTGTAGACAGCCCCACGCAGTCTTTTAATTATGGGTGCTAGAAGGATGTGTCATTAGAAATATTAATTAGAACTTGTCAAATCCGTATTAGACACTTGATATCATCATTTGGTTTTAAATAACTTAACAAGGGCACGCTGAAATTCTAATTATGTGTAATTTATTTTTACCAAAAAAATAAAGTCATATTTTCTACTACTTTATTAGAGTACAATAGAAAGAGATTGAAGGCATGTAAATCCTAGCATACAATTAAAGGGATATTTTTAACAGCTCAGAAGAGCGGGCGGAGCCATACAAGATTTTCCTCTACAGTATGCGGCCAAACTCGCATCTAGAAACTTTTCTGACACAAAAAACAGTCTAACTGTTTAATTTATTTTACTTGTTTTTTAACCCAGCAGGCATAAAAAATATCACACACACCTATATATACATATACACACACACACACACACATACACACACAGTGTGCAAGAGTTTTAGGCAGGTGTGAAAAAATGCTGTAAAGTAAGAATGCTTTCAGAAATAAAGGTGTTGATAGTTTATTTGTATCAATGAACAAAATGGAAAGGAAGCTACCGCTCTGGAACGCACCGCAATTGGTGAGAACAAGCCCTGATGCTTCTTATATATTGCACGGATGTTCTTTATTAATTGGAATATTATTGGTCACATTTAATGCCTTTAAGAGTGCACGGATGTTTTCATAAATTTTACTGATTAGAGCAACACATTGATGAAAAAAATGTTTTATTTATTAATTTTTAATATTGTTTTGCATATTATTATCACTATTGGGATCATTTTTTGGTGCTTATAGAAGGCACGTCTTTTATATTTATTTTTTCACTTGAATTTGCATATATATAATATTTTTGTGTGAATATTTAGTGCTGTGCATAAAAGTTTACATATCATTGAAGAGTGAATATGCTCGAAGCATAGCAGCTTAATATTTCCTCTCAGTTATAGGAACCCTGAGCGTGGAATATTGTTTTAATAACAGATGAGATTTTAACCCTATGCTAAAATCTCTGGCAGTCTAAAGGCTGTGACACACTGCACATGAAGCAGCGTGGAGTGGTGGCGCGCTGCCTTCGCGTGCAGTGTGTCATGTCATTTCCACTCCGGCACGTCAGCTTGCGAGAGCTCGAGACGAAATGTGAGAAATAACGTATATACAGTTAGTAAAATAATTATTTGAGCCCCTGTAGATTTTGTAAGTTTGCCCACTTACAAAGAAATGAAAGGTCTATAAGTTGTATCATAGGTGCATTTTAAATGATAGAGACAGAATAGCAACCAAAAATCCAGAAAATACACTTGATACAAATGTTATAAATTGAGTTGCAGTTCAGTGAGTAAATTAAGTATTTGATCCCCAAGCAAAACATGACTTCGTACTTGGTGGAGAAACCTTTGTTGGCAAGCACAGAGGTAAGAAGTTTCTTGTAGTTGGTTACCAGGTTTGCACACATCTCAGGAGGGATTTTGGTCCACTCTTCTTTACAGATCTTCTCTAAATCCTTAAGGTTTCTTGGCTGTCGTGTGGCAACTTGAAGTTTCAGATCCCTACATACATTTTCTAAAGGATTAAGGACTGGAGACAGGCTAGGCCACTCCATGACATTAATGTGCTTCTTCTTGAGCCACTGCTTTGTTGCCTTGGCGGTATGTTTTGGGTCATTGTCATACTGAAAGACCCATCCACGACCCATCTTCAGTGTGCTGGCTGAGGGAAGGAGGTTCTCACCCAAGATTTTACAATACATGGCCCCGTCCATTGGTCCCTCAATGTGGCAAAGTTGGCCTGTACCTTTAGCAGCGAAACAGCGCCAAAGCATAATTTTCCACCTCTGCGCTTGACTGTAAGGGTGGTGTTTTTAGGGTTATAGTCAGCATTTTTCTTCCTCCACACACGGAGAGTTGGGTTAATGCCTAAGAGCTCTTTTTTGGTCTCATCTGACCACAACACTTTCTTCCAATCCTTCTCTGAATCATTTAGATGTTCATTGGCAAGCTTCAGACGGGCCTATACATGTGCTTTCTTGAGGAGGGGGGCCTTCCGGGAGCTGCAGGATCTCAATCCATGGCGGTGTATTGTGTTAACAATGGTTTGTTTGGTGACTGTGGTCCCAACTGCCTTGAGATCATTCACAAGCTCCTTCCCCATAGTTCTGGCCTGATCCCTCACTTTTCTCATGATCATCCTTACCCTATGAGGCGAAATCTTGACTGGAGCTCCAGACCAAGGGCGATTGATAGTTATTTTGTATTCCTTCCATTTTCGAATAATCACTCCAACAGTTGTTTCCTTCTCACCATGCTTCTTGCTGATAGTCTTGTAGCCCATTCCAGCCTTGTGCAGGTCTACAATCTTGTCCCTAACGTCCTTTGACAGCTCATTGGTCTTGTCCATGGTGGTGAGGTTTGAATGGAAGAAAGAGATTCTGTGGACAGGTGTCTTTTATATACATAACAAGTTGTCGTTAGGAACACCTTCTTAAATTGACAGGACTACTCTGTGTACCACATAGCCAGTCTGTGGGAGCCAGAATTATTGTTGGTTGGTAGGGGATCAAATACTTATTTTACTGACTGAACTGCAACTCAATTTATAACATTTGTGTCATGTTTTTTCTGGATTTTTGGTTGATATTCTGTCTTTATCCTTTAAAATACACCTATGATACAAATTATAGAACTTTAATTTCTTTGTAAGTGGGCGAACTTCTGCAGGGGATCAAATAATTATTTTCCTCACTGTATATATATATGTATATAT